>NW_012105542.1:1152867-1174006 GCF_000951045.1 Mandrillus leucophaeus
CCAAGAGACTCCCATACCCTCCCTCCCCAATCCATCATTCTTTGGGGTATTGTAAGCTTATACCAGCAATGGTGCTGGAATAATAGGTTAAATATTGAAAAACAAAGCTGAAACCTCACCTTATACCAAAGAGCAAAACAAACCCTCTATTAGTTAATGAGCTAAATATAAGACATGAAACCATTAAAAACGCCAACTTGGTAACAGTTGTTATCACTGAGTGATGCTTTGCTGGATTCTTTTCATTGTTGTGTGTGTGTTTTTATGATTTTCTAACTTCTCTCCAGTGCACACACTTGTCTTCACAACATTCTTTCATGCATGCAACACCTATTTATTGAATCCCTCCAGGTGCCATCCATGATTCCAGGCACTAGTGACCAGAACAGACAAGGGAACGATCCCTGGGGAGTATATAGTCTAATGGAAAGGGCAAGTAATAAACAAATACACACACGGATAAGTAGATGACTATGAATTAGGATAAGTTTGGTAAACAGTGTTTTTTTTTTCTGTTTTTTTGAGACGGAATCTCACTCTGTCGCCCAGGTTGGAGGGCAGTGGCACATGTCAGCCCGCTGCAACCTCTGCCTCCTGGGTTCAAGCAATTCTCCTGCCTCAGCCTCCCGAGTAGCTGGGACTACAGGCGTGTGCCACCACACCTGGCTAATTTTTGTATATTTAGTAGAGATGGGGTTTCGCCATATTGGCCAGGCTGGTCTAGAACTCCTGACCTTGTGATTCGCCTGCCTCGACCTCCCAAAGTGCCAGTATTACAGGTGTGAGTCACTGTGCCCAGCCTTAAACAATGTTTTAAAAGGTTAAAATGGAGAGAAAGGAAGAGGAAGCTAGATCAACAAGGTCCTTTGCAAAGTGACTTTTAAAGGAACATGTAAAGGGCAGTGATGAGTTAACTAGTTCACACAAAACCTTGCTGTAAAATATTTATTTTATGCTGTAGAGTGACCAGTGAGACTAACTGGCATATGGAGCATGATTACATGAGAATGAGGTCAGTGATTAAAAGGGAATAGACACAAGCAAAAAATAGATATTTAACTGGAATATGAGATACATTTCCTATTTTCAAAAGGTTGTTTTCAAATTTCAAAAATGTGCTACCTTTTTTTTTTTTTCAAATATAAAGATGAAGAAGATAAAGAAGTAAAACGGCAGCCATCACCAGAGTAGTTATAGTGGCTGCATCCATTTTCAGCCCTAAGCCCAGGTGGGAAAAGGGTTGGCTGGAAGAGTTACAAGGTTCTAATGATTAAGAAGCCCCAACAAGGAAAATCTACATGGCCATGGGGGATGGAAAATTACTATCTGGTGGATTCCAATCAAACCTCAAGACCCCCTAACTCCCACCCTCACCTCCTGCTACACCTCATCTCAAGAATCTCAGGATGACTTGTGGCTCAAGCCAACAGTGGGTGAGATTTAGAAACAACTGACACTCTGGTTTTCCTCTTTTCTGGCAGGCAGAGTCTTTTTCTCTGCATCAAGCCAGGTTTGGGCTCACTGCTCTGGATAACTCTCCCATTTTTCTCACTGTAGGGAGACCTCTGCATTCCAGAATGGCCAGCAATGGACAGGATGCCCTCGGCTGCCTCTGGCTCAGGCATCATTTTGGCTGAGGCTGCATACCAAGCTCTTGATAGAGTGAGCTTTGTGAACATAGCAAAGGGCTAGCCCCTCGGACTCATGGCAATGAGGATTTTGGGGTTTAATGGTGAGAAGGCCTAGGGCCTAGGTAATGAGAGAGAAAGTGGAAAAAAATAGCATAGTGTCCTCTTAACATCTTGTGCCAGTTGACTCACCTGCAGAAATGCCTGTAAGAGTCTGCTTCGTTCCTTGCCAAAACTGGTTACTACCAATTTGAAACATACATGTAGGTAATATATGGGTAATGAGAGAGAAAGTGAGCCTCTAGGTGTTAAAGTACCAAAAGCTCCAATTTACTCAGCACCTACTAAGTTCTCATCATTGTGCTTAGAGTTCTATGGTCAGCTGGGTCCAGAGCAGGACTCTAGTCAGACTCTGTAGGCCCCAACCTTAGCTACTTCCTAAACTGTGTAACTTGGAGCAAAACACTAAATCTCTCTGGCCGTGGTAGTGACGGTGATGATAGAACCTACCTCATGGGGTTATAGGTTTGCAGGCAAATTCAGTGGGGTAAGCCTTGCAGAGCATTATGAGCCATCATTAATATTAATGAACTGTATTTCTATCCAGTGAGGTAAGCAGCATTATACTAATTAACAGAGGGGGAAACTGATTCACAGAGGTCAAGCAATTGCCCAAGGCTGTCCAGCATCCTAAGGAGTGAATCTGGCTTTACAACTCTGATGGGTCTGAAAGTAAATCCCCTATTTAACTGTCCCTACTCTATTTGAACACTGAGCTTGAAGCTTGGTTTGTATCTCAGGGCTTAGCAAATTTGGGACTGTTTCTGTACTATCCAAAAATGTCAATGATTCACTAACTGTAATAAAAATACCCTCATATAGAGTGTTTTATAATTTATAACAATCATTCACATTCACATTTGATTCCAATGGGTACAACTATTTCTAAATTATATAAACTTTTGTGACTCATAGTCTCAATACCTGTATATATATGTGTGTGTGTGTGTGTGTGTGTTTATATACATACATGAATATACAATACATATATATGGCATGTCTGTCTCTGTACCTATACCCAAGTGCAGATAGATTAAAATACATACTTTAAGAAGGGTTGTTTCCATTCAAAGAAACGCTTTGATCTCAGAATTAGCTGTCCTCCCCCAGCCCCACTTAATATTCAGCTCAATGCAAAAGATGCACAAAGAGGGGCCTGGAAATAGAGTCTGGAGAAAGTTGAACTGCTCTAGGAACTTGAACGAGAAGACTTTGCTGCACCTGTGGGCAATTTGGGAGGGAGGAAGCAGAAAGAGGTGAAAATTTCTTGCCTGTTGAAAGCACTTTTGAAGTCTGAGGAAGGATGAGTTCTATGCTGGGGAGGACGGCAGTGCAGCCCCTTGTACGAGTCCCACCAAACACCAAGAGAAGTTTGCTGCTGCAGGAAACAGCCTTTGTTATGTGGCTTCGGGAGAGCGGTGTGGAAGGGCCCAGGTCCACATTTGGTTCGGTTAGGGGAACCAGAAGAAGTTGATTGATGTTCTAGAATCCAGGGCAGGCAGTGAACAGCAACTCATGTGCTCCTTTTGGAATCTCCATGTGCAGAATTTGAAATGGGGAGTTCTGGTCAATACTTTATAGCTTTCACTGGTAAACTGGCCCCAGCTGATATGTGGTCTGTGTATTTACATTTCACAAAATTGAGACAGTAATTACTTACACTTGTGGTTTTGTACACTTTTTTTTTAAACTTCCTATAGCATGAACGTTAACCCATGCCATTAGATAGATATGCCACGAAAACAGTTTGTAACAACACTAGCAAAGAATTCCACTATGTGTGTGCACCAAAATTTACTTAACTACCCTCTAATTGTTGGTGCATTAAAGTGATTTCCAAGTCTTTGTCCTTATAAATAATGCAGTGATGACCTCTATGTCTGAAACTCTCTTTTGAGCAGCTCTGATTATTTTTCTAGAAAAAAAAATTAGCAAATTGTCCTCTTAATATGCTGTACCAGTAAACTCACCTGCAGAAATGCCTGTAAGAACCTGCTTCATTATTCCTTACCAATACTGCTTATTACCAATTTAAAAAATATATAGGTAGGTAATATTATAGATAAAATGCATTTATTTGATCATCTGTAACACTGGACATTTTTAATATACTTTTTGCCATTCATATTTTGCTTAGCAATTACCTCTTTATGCCTTTAGCCTTTTTTTCTATCAGTGTGATTACATTTTAATGTTAGAGCTCTTTATGTGTAAAGATATTTTATCTCCCTTTTCTCAGTTTCGTCACATATTTTCCCACAACCAGTTTACTCACATGCTATTTGATTTTAGTTAACATCGCATAGAAGATTTTTCTTTTTCTTGTCTTTCTATGTAGTAAAATGTGTAAAACATGACCTCAATGGTGTATTTGCTTGCTTTTAATGAACTGAGAGTCTCTCCCAATAAAAGAATGATATTTTCTTTATTTTTTTCTAGTTTTGCCTTTTACGTTTTTTAACTACCCATAATTTAATTAGCATATGGTAATATATGCAATAAATTCTATTTTTTACAAAGTATCGTACCATGTACAATTTATTAATCATGTACTATTTGATAAGCAATTTTCAATTCATATAAATCTTTTTATTTTTGTAAAGATGCGGTTTTGCTATGTTGCCCAGGCTGGTCTTGAACTCCTGGGCTCAAGTAATCCTTCTGCCCTGGCCTCCCAAAATGTCGTATAAATTTTAAAAGTCAGTTTTGCTATATACTGTATTCATTTCTGGGCTTTAATTATTATAGATTTTATAAATGTTGACATTTCACAGAGAAATCCCCCAATCACTTTTTCTAAGTGCTCTTGACTTCCTTCTCCTGTATTTTCTTTCAGATCAACTTTTAAATTACTTTAAGTTTCAGAATGAATCCCATTAAGATCTTGATTAGAACTGTATTAAACCCATCAATTAATTTGGGGAGAATTGCTCTCTTCACAATATTAAATTTGCTAATCCAACAACATGACATACGGCTGTTTGTTCAGGTCTTGTTTTCTCATCCTCAATAAAATTTTGTAGGTGTTTGTATTTTCATATACATGCTGCACATTTCTTAGTTTACACTTAAGTATTTATACCGTAATTACATTTGAGAATAGGATACATTTTATTATATTTTTATAATGGTTATTACTGGCATATGGCTATTGACTTTTGTTTATTTGCTTTGTGTCTGACCATAGCATTGAAATCTTTTAGTAGTTCCAATAGCTTGTTTTTTTAGTTAAGTTTATTCTCTTAGGCATTGAGGCTATAAGAACATTTTCTTCTGGAAATAAGAAAGTGTCTTTCCATTTCTAGCTTACTAAGAATTCTGATCAGTAATGAAGGCTGAATTTTTTTCAAATCACTTCTTAGCCTCTGTTGAGAGGATAAGATGATTTTTATTGTTTGGCCTACTAATATGAGGCATTACACCAATAGTTTTTCTAATATTCAACATTTTTCATCAACACATTCCTGAAAAACACCCAACTGGGCCATGGGGGCATTATGCGTTGATAATGATTCTGGATTTCAGGAGACAGAGCTTTGTAGCTGTGCAGTTAAGGGTTTAATTTTTAGCTGGACCATTTGAGCAAGTGTGTGGCCTTGGGCAAGTCACCTACCTCTCAGACAGTGAGTGCAGGAATTATACCTACCTCACAAGGTTGCTGCAAGAATTACAAGTAAAATATTCAAAACAAGCTCAACACTATAGGCCTTGCATATAGTAGATACTCCTCAAATTGGCAGCCACTGTTTTCATCACTATAATCACACATTTTCTTTACATTGTCATCTCAAGTGTGGCACAGCTATAAGAGTGATTGAACTCTCATTTTAATATATTTGGGGTGCTATTTTTTAAAAATCCAGTGAGCCTGATAAACAAACACCGTTAGCTTTTACTATCTTTAATGCTTCTCTGTGACTCACTTTTTCTTCAAATTTCAACCCTCAAATTTAGAAGAAATTGAGGGACTACTTGTTGACTTACAATTGTAACTGAATACAGATTTAGTTGCTTGCGGAGTTCAAGTAACAAGAGCAAGATCTGGTAGAAAGAAAGTGACTTTATTCCGGAGCTAGCTGAAGGGCAGTGGTGCAGGCTCCTGCCTCAGGGTGCCACTTTGCTTCTGGGCAGAAAGCAGGGGCTTTTAAAGGAAGGCTTAGAGTGAAGGGCACAAAGGGGAGAGGGTGAGGAAGCACAGGGTCTATGTGACTTTTCAGATTTCTTATCTATCCGGAGGTCTTGCTAGTGCCATCATGGGCAGAGTGAGGTTGTAAATGGAGGCAATCTCCTGTTGGGAGAGAATTCTGGATGTGCCTGGTTTGCTTCAAGATTCGGTCTCGGGAACTTCTAAGTAAATACATAGTTAGACAGGCTTGCTGTGTTGGAAGTGTCTGGTAGAGAAAAGGTAAAGATTATAATTTCATTCCTAAAGAGCTAAGTAGGTGGTGGGGGAAAAGAAAAAAGGTTAAAAAATTCATTTTTTTCCTTTTAAAAATGGGGTGCTCAGTTACACTATTGCACTTCATCTTCTAGGAGGCCCTGGCTCCCTAAGGAGCATGGAGTGGCAGAAAAATCTAAAAGTGCAACTGGATGCCTAATAGGGCTTTTCCTGTTGCTTTGGAATTTTATCTAAGAGTACAAAACCAATAAGCATACAAAATAAATACTGCCACCTTCTACAGAGAAGAGCTGAGGGACTTCCAGCTCTTTCTTCCAGAGAACTAAGAGGTTCCCAAGCAGACTCTCACTCTTCCCTCCAGTGCTACAGTCAGCTCATACAATAATGAGACTTCACGGGTTAGGGGAAGAGAGTCTCTGAAATTATGAATTGTAGGTTTAAAGAGAGAGAGAGCTTTATGCTTTCTTTGCCTCTTTCTTAAGCCAAGGGAGAGGGACTCCAATGTAGCCAAGAGTAGACATCGTGTGACAGTGGGAGGGGAGAGAGGGTCTGCAAGAAGAGGAGATGAACATCTTTTGCCCTCACAGGTGCTTGTCCATCTGCAGATAATTCTTATGGTGTCTCAATCAGAGGCTCCATAACCAAGTATGATCAGAGCAGGTTTTCTCCCTTCTTTAGTTTTCATCTCTCTTCCGTGGTCCTACACCCCAGGGGAAGAAGAGAGTGCCGCAGCAGCAAAACAAGTTGGGTAGGTGATGCAAGAACTGCCAGAACCCCTTCTACACATCTTTCTGAGGAAGTGCTGGTCATAATCCACCTTCTGTGGCTGCCTTCAATCTAGGTTCACCTGCACTGCACGAGCAACTATGCCCCTTCGAGCATGGTGTGGCGTACATGGAAGTACCCTCCTTCCCTAGATCCTCATGGTCTTGAAAATTTCTCCATTGGTCTTTAGAATCCATTAACTCTATGGCTTTGATTCTGGATGGGATAGCGATTCAATTTTCATTTCTATTGGCTACTCTTTCCATGTTCCCCGAAGATTTATGGATCATCTCTCACCAGAATTACAGCAAAGCAGAGATAGAGGTTAGATGTCTGTGTTCATACTATGCTCCTGCCCAGAAGGATGTCCCATTTTACTTCTAATTCAGAACTCTAAGAGTTAGGCCAGGTTATATTCCTCCCATTTTATAAATGGTGCAGCCAAGACATAGAGAAATGAAGAAGAAGAAAAACTCACGAGACTAGTTAACCGACGCTGTTCTATTTTCTGGACCTTCAATTACCTCTTTTTATAATTCTCTGCCTCTACTCTGTCCTAGAACTGCATGTTGCCCTTAAAGACCCTCGCCTGTGGGACCCACTGGCTTCTCAGAGAACACAGAGACCACCTGAGGCTGCTTATTGCAGAGTCTGGACTCACTTCCAATCCCTTTTTGCTCTGGGCTTGAAAGGCCTCGTTCTTACAAGCCTTGGCCTCCTCAAAGAGAGAAGGATCTGCATAACATGGTTCTCCCTCTCACCTGGGACTAGAGATGGTTATAAAAAGGTCAATTCCCATCCCCCTTACCCAATGCCCTGTCATGAAGTACCATCACAGCTACACGTCGAGGACTCCATGGCATGCACACAGCCAGGTATGTCCTGTCTTCCCAGCAGTGATCAGAGCTTGTTGCTAAACCACTACTGTCTAAGAAAGTACAGAGAGTAGCAACTAGAAAAATCCTTCTTAAAACAGGGTCCATCATGCCACAGTGAAGAAAATTAGGTTCTGACATCTTTTTCCCAGGCCTAAGATTTATTTCTAAATAACGTTTATTAAAGGGCCCCTATGTTCCTGGTTCTCTGCAAGGCATATAACTTATCTCACTGAAGCTTTCCAACAAAATCGCACATTATAATATCCCTTAGATGGAAGAAAATAAATTGAGTCACAGAGAGATGGTGTAACACATCCCGGTCACCCAGCTAGCAAGTGCCCAGCTTGAAATAAAAACTAGATTATTTTTGGCTCTAAAGCCTCTATCCTTTTCATTCTATTCTAATGACTACTCTCACTTCATTGAGCCCAGCAATTTGAATTTATCTTTTTTATCCCCCTGGAGAAAAGAGAGAGGTAGACACATATCACTGCAAGTAGAAATCCATAAATATGTAAATAAAATAGAACCTGCAATCAACCCTCAGGTGGAGGGAATAGAGAACCCTCCAAATCAACAACATATGTGGTGTCTCTGACTGTATAAAGCCACTTTTCACTTGGAGAGCTGGGACTCTGCAAGACCACAATGAAGTGGGTTCCCAGGCAAGGGGCCTTTGATTTACACACAAGGGGGATGGGCTAAGATTACATGACTTGCTGGATTGTCGATTTGTGATTCTGTAACTATAATCGGAGTGGCCTGGGGTCTGCTTCAAGCAAAGTTTGGGGGGATAAAAGAACCAGTTTCTGGGGATTAATTGAGACAAATGTGAGTGGCTGAAGACCTGTTTTTGAGATGAGGAAGAATATGTCTCTTGGGAGGACAATTTACAAGTGGGTGTTTCAAGGAGGCCTATTTGAGGGTGACAGTGAGGAAGAGCTTCTTCTATCTAATGCTAGATGATAGTCTTAAGATACCAACAAGCTGGCACCCAAGCCACTGAAAGTGGTACCTGCAGGAGAGGTAAACAGCCAAGTTGGACCCATGTGGTGTCCATATCTCTTGTCATCTCACCTGCTTTCTCCAGTTACTGACCTCGGCATCCACTGCCCTTTGTTCTCACTGTGGACTCCAGATAGTTAATGCTAGCAACCTGCCTACTGCCCCTACTCTTCTAAACCTAATGGACATTCTATGTGTAATCCATCCAGAGTTGTATGATAACCAAGCCAACACTGGGTAGAGGATAACAGTCACCACCCAAGATCTCCAGCAGGGAAATGGTCTGCCATGGAAGAGTGCAAACTTCCCGTCAGAGGCAGCATTCAAGGTGAGGCTGGGTGGGCAACACACAGCTCTTCTAAGACCCAACTTCTATCACAGAATGTCTGCTGTTGGGGATGTGCCAGAGGAAAGCACACAGTGCTCTAGACAAGAGAGTCTCTGAGAGCCCAGACCACAGCATGGACTCTGAAATGGGATTTCCCAGGAGTTGGTGAACAACAAAAGAATATGGTCCACCTTCGAGATGCCAGTTAGTTCTGAGAAGTGGACAAGTAAGACTTCCTATTTTGATATAATTATTCATAATCACAGTATCCATAACAATAGCAGCAACCAATAACGGTTTGGTTCACTATAGGCAGCTAAAGAACATTTTGAGTTTTTGAAGCACTTTGATATACATGATCGCATTTGCTGTCAGACCTATATCTCACAAAAGATGGTGAATGATTAAACTAAGTAAAACAAAACGATAAATAAAAATATAAAAAATGGAGTATCTCAACAGAACAGCACGAAGACAGAGAATTAAATTGCTTTCATCAGTACTAAGAAGTGCCTTTATGCCTGTAATCCCAGCTACTGAGGAGGCTGAGGCAGGAGAATGGTGTGAACCTGGGAGGAGGAGCTTGCAGTGAGCCAAGACCACGCCACTGCACTCCAGCATGGGCAACAGAGCGAGACTCTGTCTCAAAAAAAAAAAAAAAAAAAAGTCCCTTTGATCCTAACGTCCAAGTGAAATCAGGAAGTCCACATGGAAGAAGCAGTTATCTGCTCATCTCTCCTAAGCTCCAGATTTATATATTCCCATCACCTGCTATGCATCCTGACCTCCAACACAACAGATTCAGACCTGAGCTCATTCCCTTTTGTGTTTTTCAGCTCAGAAAACTGTTCCATCACTGTGATGGTTAATAATGAGTGTCAACTTGATTGGATTGAAGGATGCAAAGTATTGTTCCTGGGTATGTCTGCGAGGGTGTTGCCAAAGAAGATTAACATTTGAGTCAGTGGACTGGGAAAGCCAGACCCACCCTCAATCTGGGTCAACACAATCTAACCAGCTGCCAGCGTGGCCAGAATAAAAGCAGGCAGAACGTGGAAAGACTAGACTGGTTTAGTCTACTGGCCTACATCTTTCTCTCATATTGGATGCTTCCTGTCCTTGTACATCGGACTCTAAGTTCTTCAGCTTTGGGACTCAGACTGGCTTCCTTTCTCCTCAGTTTGTAGACAGCCTAGACCTCACCTTGTGATCATGTGAGTCAATACTCCTTAATAAACTTGCCTTTATATATATATATCTGTCCTATTAGTTCTGTCCCTATAGAGAATCCTGACTAATACAACCACTCAACTCTCACTCATCTAAACCAGAAGCATGGGAGTATCAGCTTTGACTCCCTTCTCCCAACCCCACATACCTCGATTCCTATCTGATCATTTGTCCAGGTTCTGGTTTATCTGGCTGGGAGTCTTGCTCTGAACTCCAGCCTACTGGGCTGGGATGCTGCACTACAGGCAAACTCTTGACAATCTCCTCCTTAACCCTTAAGGAGGAGGTATCCTTCAGGTTAAGGGAAGGATACCCTTCCCTTAGTAACCCAGAATTTTCATAATCAATGACCTCTCAGAACTGGCAGAGCCAGAATGCATCCCCACCTGTCTTAGCTGAATTGCCTCTCTAGCATCTTCTGTGCTACACCCAAGCTCGTAGCTTACTGCTGCCAAGTCTCTGCCTGCTACTAGCACGTCCTTACTAAGTCAACCTCTGCCACCAGTGCCTAGCACAGAATTCGGCACAAAGAAAAGACCAAGTAAATGTTTGATAGAATGGAGTGAAACTTTTGTGTAGTAGTTATTTATTCTCAGCTGATCTCCATAGTCACCAACCTCCCTACTACCCGGTGCCACCCTCAAGAGGACACTTGTGAGCAGAGGAGGTCCCCAGGGCTGAAGACTCCATCAAATCCTGTGATGAAGAGTTTCTTTGGCCAAGAGATCTAGCATTTAACTGATTGGTGACCTTGGTCCAACAATTCGGAGTCTGTTTTCCTCCCATCTACATCTCAGAGCTGCTGCAAAGACCAAGCTATGGAATAAACATCCTTCCAAAGAGCCATGTTGGCTCGTCACTGTATATATTAGTCTAAAGTTTGGGTATGAAATAACATCACTCAGCGAGCTCCTTACAGCAGATTTCTAGGCTCAACCCCAGAACTTCTGATGTAGTAGGTCGGGGGACAGATCTGAGAATGTGCATTTCTAACAAGTTCCCAGGGGAATACTTGTCTTAATTCATTTGGGTTGCAGTAACGGAATACCATAGACTGGGTAGCTTTTAAACAACAGAAATTTACCTTTTATAGTTCTGGGGGCTGGAAAGTCCAATAGCAAGGTGCCAGCAGATTAAGCGTCTAGTCAGGGTCCATTTCCTGGATCCTCACATGGTGGAAGACATGAAGGAGCTCTCTGGGGCCTCTTTTATAAGGGCATTGATCTCTTTCATCAGTGTTCTGCCCTGATGACATCATCAGCACCCATATGTGCCACCTCCTAATATCATCATTTCGAGGATTAGAATTTCAACATACGAATTTTAAAGGAACATACATATTCAGTCTATAACAATACCGATGCTGCTGGTCCAGGGACCACACTTTGAGAACCACTGCCCTAGATGATTCTGAGACCATTACTCTTTCCATGCTGATGCTGTCTTTCCTACATGAAGCATGCTATTTCAATGCTTGCCTTTATGTTTTACCTTTTTTGCTGTTTTGTTGGAATCTTAACCCAGCCTCTAAATTCCTCTGGGCAAAAATTATACCTTCCACTCTACATACTCTCTCACTTTCTGTTTTGTAAAATAATAAGTACATTTCCAGCGTGATTAATAATAGAATAGGAAAAGGAGGAAAATCTCAGACTATCAATGCCAATAAACAACACCTACAAATAGGTATCAGCCCTGGAATTCTCTTAAAAATTAATTACCGGGCAAAAAACATTCCACCATCAGTGGTGATACGGGAAGGAAGATTATCTTCTTGATGACACATTTTGTAAAATGTGGATTATTCAAGATTTTAGCTATAACTTAAACACCAACGTTTTTTAAAAATAAAATACCACAATTGCATTTCAACTCAAAATTTTTATACTGATAGCCAGACTATTGTGTTTTCAACAAGTAAAATCCATTACACAGTCATGGCAACAGTTTGCAATAGATTGTAAATTTTTATTGAGATGATCATCTTGCGATTGAATTTCAAAATGTATTATATGATCATCAGCAAATAAGTCCACAGGGGCTGCTAAAGTACTTTGAATATCATTTATAAAGATCAAAAACCCTGGAAACTCTTACATTTACCCTGTGGAAAGAGAGAAGTCTCATCAGTAGGATCAAATCAATTATTTTTATGGATGAATATTGCATTGCAAAGCTGAGATAAGGTATTACCCAGTTTAATAACATATCATTATATCCTTTGAAAGTAGTAAGTTTCATAATCAGGTTTCAATGAGGAATTTTACCAAAGGCCTGTTTTGAAAATAATCAAGAAAATGGCATCTCTGTTCAGCATAGTGGTTGAATAACCTTACAAGGAATATTTTCAAGCAACGAAAATACCTGGGTTACATACTACCACAATACATCACTGAGATACTTAAGAACAGTTACAGCCAATTCCACTATAACTCTTGCTTTGAAAATGCAAATTTGTTCCAACATAATTAATATATGAAAGGGCAATTTGAGAATAACACGAATTCCGCATTTGCTTATGTGTGATTTTGTATGTGAGAAACATTAGTGAAGAAGAAACCTGCACCCAGCAGAACTGAGCCACCTAGGAATACAAGCATACACACAGTTCCAACCCTTACCTGCCCCCTCAGCTCACTACCTGTGTTCTGAGCTACACCTTTTCCCCCAGTTTCAGACAGCTTTCCTTCCACCACTTCATAGTCACTCACAGGCTGTAACCTCCCTGATGCCCACTTCCACAGCAAACTTCAGGTCTTTTTCAAGGTAACACACCATCTGTGTTGAGTATCCTTTATCCAAAATGCTTGGGACCAGAAGTGTTTCAGATTTCAGATTTTCTTGAATTTCAGAATATTTGCCTATACCTACTAAGATATCTTGGGGATGGGACCCAAGTCCAAACACAAAATTCATTTATGTTTTATATATATATATCATAGGCAATCTTATATAATATTTTAAATAATGTTGTACATGAACCGAGTTTGTGTACATGGAACCGTCAGAAAGCAGAGATGTAACTGTCTTAGCCACTTATGTGGACAATTCTGTGCTTGTCTGTCATCACCATAATTCCTGACTTTCAATGTATATGCCATTGATAAGAAATCATCTTCTTATGCTTATTCACACAAAAGTGCTTAACAGTAAAAAAGAATAAGTGATATATCATTAATACCATAAAAAATTAATGTGTTCAGGTTAACTGAGCAGCACAGTAGCCTCAGCAGATACCTGGATCAGCTGTTGAACGTCAGCAACAAACATCCTGGCTTTCAGTCCTCTCCCTGTGATGTTGTGCTTTGATGAAGAGTTCGTACACCCTGCATTTTATTGTTTTAGATGAGAACAAACATCAGAAGCAGGTGAGGAACCAGGAAGTGGATCCTCTAGGGAGAAAGAGGCATTCTGCTCGATGGCTTTTAAAAATGTTTCCTCCAGAGTCATCTGCCTCGTTAACAAGGATTTTTGTCTTAGATGTCTCTGATTTTATAAATTGACAAGGTTTCCTGTTCTGCTATGAATGCATACTGCTCCAGTCCTTCAATAAGCTCATCACCAATGCTTGCAGTGTCATCTACAGGCACTTTTTCTGCAGTGTTAACAATGTCATGTTCATTTGTTGTATCGTGTTGGCACTCAGTAAGTTTCAAATTTTGGAGCATTTTGGATTTCCGAGGTTCAGCTTAGGAATACTCCACCTGGATGGATGCACTTCTTGGCCATTTCACATGCATAAAATTGTGCCGCAAGTTTTACTAGATTCCCCTCTTTTTTGATGTGTCACTAGGGAAGTATGGCCCTCCAGCCCCATTTTTTCCATAATCCCTGTGGTTTTTATTTCATAACTTGATATACTGTGGTGATTTTTAAGGACCTATATATCAGGTTATGGCAGAACTGTATGCACTTTCCCTTGCTGTTTGTTCCACGGTTCCTGTACTGATGGTTCCTTCCCCTCCACCCAGATGCCCCCAGTGACTCCTTTTTGTTTTCTGAAACCCATGCTGCCTGCTTTCCTGAACCACACCCGCTTCCACTAGAACATCCCCAGCTGTATATACAATGCTCTCTCTCTGTCTCTCTTTATTCATCATGATGTGGCCAAAAATCAAAGGCTGAGAATCAGAAAATCTAAGTGTAATTGATGACCATGCCACTGGCCATTCTATGACTTTAGACAAAGAGTTTAAAAGCACTGAGTCTCTTTTCCTTTGTGTATACATGAAATGTAAGTTCGTACAGCAAAAGGTTACTTGGAGTGAAAAAAAGATATAAATAAGGTAATTTGCAACAAATAAACTGCAAGTTCTTTTAATTTCTTGAGTTGCATCCAGTGCCAGACCATCTCAGATACAGTGAGACACGCATTGTTAGCCAATAGCCCCTGATTAGAAATGCAGTAGAAGCCAGGAGACCTGGGACACAGTTGGATCCAGAGAATCTCTCCTCTTAGACACAATCTCCGCCAGCAAACTCTTACATGGCATCCAGAAATATCAGAGAGACAGGTGTAGTCAGCAGCCCACAGAGATAGAGTGGAATCCAGAGGACCCTCAGAGGAATAGTCCCAATCCAGACTCTTAGGTAGGGATAGGAGCCTCCAGGGGCTACAGAGGCAGGAAGCTCTTAGGGATTAAGGCAGTTTCAGAAACAATTCAGAGATACTGTGAGAGCCAGGAGGCATTTAAGACATGGTTGGCAACAGAAGCCCCTCGGAGACAACTCTAGAATTAGGAACCATCAAGAAAATTGTCAAAACCAAGAGTCACAGGCCCAGCTCAGGGAGCCTCAGGAACAATGTTAGAATTAGAAACACATTAAAGATACAACCAAAACCAGAAGACCGCAAGGACATAGTCTAAATGAAGCCTTCAGGGTGCATAGTCAGAGCCAGGAGCCCTCAGAGACACAACCAGAGCCAGAAGCCCTCAGAGAAACAGCGCCAAGAACCCTCAGAGAAACACGGCCAGGGCCCTCAGAGACACAAAACCAAGAGCCCTCAAAGACATTCTTAGCATTAGAAAGCCTCAGACATATAAATGGCAGCAGCAGTTCTGGGAGACACAGAGCCAGTGTGTCTCATCAGAAACACTATTAGATCCAGGAACCTCCCATGACCCAGCTAAAGTCAGGAGGTTCTCAGAATCACAGTCAGAACTAGAAAGTCCCCAGAAATGCAACCACAGCCAGCAGGTCCTCAAAAAAAAAAAACCAAACCTTGATCCTTTTTTATCCACAATAGGAAGCACATTCACATTCAAAGAAAATTAGGAATTATTTGTCACAGGAAGGTAAGAGGAAGGCCAGTCTTGGCAACAGCACGGCTTCTCATAATGGAGCCTGGAAAAAAAAAAAAAATCTTACCTGCACACTTGGTCCTGGTGGTGAGGGGAGGCCCTGGCGGTCCGGTACCCCCCTCACCTGGTCGTGTGAGGAGCACTCGGATCTCATACTCAACGTCGGGGTCCAGATGCCACAGCTTGTAGTTGGGAGAGTCGACTATGTGGGTCTCCGCCCAGGTGCCTGTGGTGGTGCGATATTCCACTTCCTTCAGGATGATGGGGCCATCCCCGATGATGGAGTTGGCATTTGGCTTGATCCACAGGTATGTGGCCCCCACAGCCAGCAGCTCTGGGGGAGCAATGGGCGTGGGAGGCTCTGTAAGACAAACAATCAACAAAAGACTGTCAGACTCAAATGATTTACAGAGCAGACTCCGAGCACATGATGACAAGGCATAGAATTCACAACATAGCCACAAAAAATTGTCAGAAAACCCTTTGGATTTTATTTTATTTAATAATTTTAATTTAATTTGTTTGAGATGGAGTCTTGCTCTGTCATTCAGAATGGAGTGCAATGGGGCCATCTCAGCTCACTGCAACCTCTGCCTCCCTGATTCAAGCAATTCTCATGCCTCAGCCTCCCAAGTAGCTGGGATTATAGGCGCCTGCCACCACAGCTGGTTAATTTTTGTATTTTTAGTGCAGATGGGGTTTTACCATGTTGGCCAGGCTGGGTCTTGAACTCCTGACTTCAGGTGATTCACTCACCTCAGCCTCCCAAAGTGCTGGGATTACAGGCATGAGCCACCACGCCCGGCCTGAAAACCCTTTTTAAATCCCATTCATGCCCTACTTTAAGGGTTTGCATGTAAGTACCTGAATCAGTATTTCTTCAGTAGCTATATTCAACACCTACCTTATCTCCTTTATTTAAAGGCACGAAAGAAAGAAGGCCATGTGAGGAAATGGTTTTCCCAGAACACAGCAAAGCTGCTGGGTGAATACTCTGTTTTCTAGCCTCAAAGGAAAACCTACTTTTGCTGAAGTGAAGTTTGGCACAAAACCCAGGGGAGCCTAAGGTCTACAAACATTTCTTACACAGAACACATAGATTGTTAGTGGAAGTTCTTTCCAAAGGGTGATAAGAGCCTAAGTAGAAAAGGAATGATGGCACAGCAAGAATTCAGCTTCTGCCTCAACCCCAGCAGGTTTCTTCCAGCAGAGAAAGTCATGGGTCACAGCGGACTCAGCAGGAATGAGGGGTCAAAGGAAGAGTCATGCTGAGTTTTCTTGCATCTGCTCTGTGCTGCCACCTCTCTTCCACTGAGTTCCACACAGTCAGCTAAGTAGACTAAAGGTTCAGCAGGCATGAATTGTGGACTCTTCCTCGCAATTATTAGCCCATGGCAAAGCTACAAAAATTAACGCTTATCTTGTACTTCTTACGTACTTTAAAATCTCACACATATCATTTCATGTAATTCTTGGGACAATATCATCACCTTCACTTTAATGGAGAAAAACAAAACAAAGCAAAACAAAACAGAGAACCTAAGAAATCAGGTCACCTAACCAAGGTCATGGAGAAGGTAGCGTAAGATGCAACTTACATCTGCATGACTTCCTGGACCAACCTGCACCAAGGAAGGCTGTCTGCCTCTTAATATTCATCTTTAAAAACATGGAACTGAATATATTGGTTATTTTTATTTGTAGTAAAAACGGCAGAACAATAAAGAAAACAGAAGAAAGAGAAAATATGAGAAGAAATGGAAGAAAATGGAGAAAAATGGAAGAAAGAAAATATCTCTACCATCCAACATAGCCATTTTTATTCCTCCATGTTCCATTACAATGTTTATTTATGTACTGACACATTTTTTTGTGTGGTTATAATAACACATAGACCCAATGTAGATTCATTTTTCTTCCTTCACTTATATTGTAAGGATTTTTTTTTTTTTGCATACACTGCTCGAGCTTTATCATCACTGTCTTTAATATTTACAGAACAATCCATCAGGTTACCACACTAAGCATTCACTGATTGCTGGATACGTGAGTTGTTAATGTTTTGCTAGGATAAATAATGCTACAATGAACATCTTTGTGCAAATGACCTCAGTCTGTCTTATCTTATGTTTTCTTAGGACCAAGGATATGAACAAGAGGAAACAAAGAGTAGAACAAGGAAGAGGAGAAAGGGGAGGCACAGAGGAGGCACATGAGGGTGGAATACAATGTGCATTTGTTTGAGAACATCTCACTTGTAGAGGGCCTCTGGTTTATTCGCATGGATAGAAGGCAGGTATACATTTTAGCTTGGAACTCAGGTAAGGGCTTTGAGATAGAGACGCACTCAGCACTTCCCTTCTAATTAATTACCTAGAAGCAAAGATTCTCTAGAAACAGAATAATTGCTAGGAAACAGAGGTGGACAATATTTTCTCAATGTGACTCGAAACAAATCTTAAGGGACAACTCCAGATTGCCTCTATTATAGCCTGCCGTTTGGTCAGAGAAGGAAATTAAGCAGATTAGTCAAGCTAGATGCTTTTCTTTACAAAGCCATGGAGGTTATTACTCAAGACCTTGTTATCTCAAAGGTGTTTGCAAATTGATTTTTGGATAATTTGTTGCAGGTAGAGAAGTTAGGTTGGCAGGCAGATAATTTCTGAGCTCATCCTTTGTGCATGTTAAATATATGAACCCTTTGATTGTCATTATCAACTCCCCAGAGCTCCCATCAGTCTCCAGAGAAGCCCCAGGGGTGATCTTTTGCAGCTCTCTGATGACTCTGCCCAATTCCTTAACATAATTATTCACAGACTAGACCTCTATAGAATTAAGAGCAGCAGACTTCAACAGTTTGGGTGCTGAGGGAGTGGCCCCATTTAGTTCTTTTCCATCGACTTTTCACCATGGTTTTCTGCTCTCCTATTTCAGACAGCAGTATTCAATTGCTGATCACCCGAAAGAAAATAAAGTATTAAATCTTTCCAAATGGTTAGCTTCTTTTCATGTATTTCTAATGGCATGTGCAAGTATAGTAACAAACATCCCCTTGAGTATATAAATGTCCCTTTCTCAAATGACTTGCGACTTCACACATTTGTGTGCAGATTAGCCACGTGGTTACCTCTCCGTCCATCCCCTCAAGAATAGACCACGTAAGTTTAATCACAGTGTTTCCTCTATGTGGCACCAGGGAAGCCATCAGATTATTGTGTGCTTTATTCTTTTCTTTTTTAATGATCAACTGATTTATAATTGGCATTGTTTAGAAGGCACAGGTACTGGTGGTTCAAAGAGAGAGAAGCAAAAATATAGTACAGAATGATTTTTTTGGTAAGCACACATTATTTTACAAATACATAGAAAAAGCCTATTCTATTTATATCAGTTCTCTAAGATGAACTCTTCAAGAAGACAGTATAGGAAATGTACAGGGCCATCCAGTCCAATGGCCAGAGTCATCAGGAAGGAAAAGGAAACCCCCGTGTATCTCATTTGCCAGACAGAGCACTGTGCGCATGAAATCTAACGCAGCCAAGTAAATCAGTGATAACGAAGTGTAATAAAGTCATGATGGGGGTGGCAGAGGCATTTCTGAAGCCTGTGAAATGACCTAATCTGGTCTAGAGGTTACGGAAGCTCTTGCAGACAGCGCTTAGGGGAGTGTTCTGCTGGGACTGCTCATGTTGAGTCTATGAAAAAAGAAAAATTCCTGGGGGTCTCCTAGCTCTGAGTTACTTGGGATAGACTGGTAAACAATTAAAACGATGTCCCCTGTACATTCATTCATTCACTCATTCTATGAATGTCGAGTCCCTGCTGCTGGTCACACTCTGTCCCAGGCGCAGACACAATCTTGGCTGCATGGAGCTCACCTTCCAGCCTTCACTCAAGGATTGACACAAAGAAGTCAGGAGAGAAGGAAGCTGACTCAGAAGATGTTGAGAAGGAGGGCATCCGAGAATGGAGAGGCCCTGGGAGCCAGACCTAGGTAGGAGATTATGGATCCATAAAGCGATACACATATACAAAATGGATTACTGCTCAGTGAGAAGAAATGAACCAGCTGCAGATGCAGACACACACAGCAACATGAGTAAATCTCAAAAAAAATTCATGCAAAAGAAAAATAAAAGAAGAATGCATGATGACCCCACTTAGGTGAAAAATTCAAGAACAAGCAAAACTGCACTATGGTGATAAAAGCCAGAAGCATAGTTACCTAGCAGGCAGGTACTGACTGGGACAGAGCCTGAGGGAAGTTTCTGGGATGTTAGAATGTTCTCTATATGCTGATTTGGGTAATTAAATAATAGAAATCAGAACAGTGTTACTATAAGGGACATGACTGCCTGAAAGAAGGCATGAGAAAAATTTGGGAGGTTATAACCATTTCTGTATCTTAACCAGGGTTATGTAAGACTCATTAAACTGTGAACTTAAAACATAGGTATTTTTATGTATATAAGTGATACCTTAAAAGTTAAAAAAAAATCACAAAAATATGGATATGTGACTCACTAGGTGAAGAGAATGCCACTAATTACTTGAAACTGAACCCCAGAAAGTTGGGAGAAAATTAGCCTTTACTTCTATACCATTCCCTCCTATCAGCACCATCAGATGCTTGAATTCCTAACAGTTTTCCTAACAAGAGGTTGTTCAGGCACACACCAGTTTCTTATTCATGAGCCTTTTCACATCTAACGCAACCAACGCCCTCTCCTTACCAGACTCCACAGCATCATCTGTGCAAAGCCAGGAGTAAGTAACATCTGATGGCACCCTCTGTTCATGAAGTTTGCAACCAGACTAAGGAGGAGGAAGTCTTGCCTTCAGGGAGCTGAGGCCTGAGCTGGGTGATGACATCAGTGCCTTCCAGCCAGGCATCAAAGCACTGCAAGGACAAGGATTCCAGGAGCCATCCATGAGGCCTGGGCAGCAGCAGCCCTGAGCTTCCAAGGCTCTCCTTCAACATGTAGATGGTGAAGTGACCTCTTCATGTAATTCTGCCTCATCCTCAGGCAGCAATCTCCAGAACAATTCTGTCTTTCTTTTCCCTGCTGTGAGCACTTGTAACAGTTTGACTCCCCAGAAATTCCCACAGAGAGCAAAAGTGTTTCAAATAGCTGGAGACAGAGCTGTGCGCATGTATTGTCTGCTCCAGACAGAAATCAAACATTTTGAGAAAAACCAAATGTTACTAAGATGTGAAGTGAGCCTTGATATGATTAAGGTGAGCATAACCTGGCCTCCAACACTTTCCACCACATGCCTCACGCTACCTGATCACCGTTTTAATTGCATTTCTATTCACTGACCCTCTAGGTCTGTGGGAATGCCTCCACCCACCCAACGCTAGCCACCAACACAAACCCATTCATATACAGATAGAAGCACAATTGTGCCATTCTCATTTCCAGACTTCTTTTGTCTGTGCCATTTTTCCCAACTAGAATGGCTTTCCTTTTACTTGTTTGTTTGTTTTTTGTTTTGTTTTGAGACAGAGTCTTACTCTGTCACCCAGGTTGGAGTGCAGT
>NW_012105542.1:1175141-1180864 GCF_000951045.1 Mandrillus leucophaeus
AAAAAAAAAAAAAATTAGTCTTTGTGCCCTAACCAAACATACAGCCAATGGTCAATAAACATCTGATGTCTTATTTAAATGGGTAGAAAAAATATTTGATAAGTTTTCCCAAAGTAAGAGATTGAGGGTGGCAACAAAGAGATGAAAAAGAACAAGAAGTAAGATGTTGTAGAGAATACTGAATGCACCTCCAAGCAAAGGATTGGAAGTATTTAGGGAGAAGACATCAAACAACTGACAGAAAGCAACAATCAAAGACATACGCAAAGAAAACTTCTCTGAAATACCCAAAGGCCCGAGTTTGCAGACTCTGAAGGGCTCAGTGGGTTCCAGGCAAAATCAATGATGAGACTTGAGCTTAAGTACATACTGGCAATATTTCTGAAATACAAAACTAAAGAAAAATTTCCATAAGCCTTCAGAAAAAAATAACAGATATCCATCAAAACAAAATAAAAAGACTAAAAACTCTGGTTCCATGCTTTATCATTACGATTTCAAACACAGGGATGTGATGAGGAAGATGATGAGAATAATCACAAATAACATTATGGGGCCGCTCCCATGTACTGCACACTTTTAGACACCTGTGACTGCCCTCAGTGCTCTACAGTATCAATTCATTTAGTCCTCACAGCAACTTTATGGTTGGGTAGATACCCATCCAGAGTCAAACAATTAATCATTCAAAAATCCAACACTGAGGCCAAGGCAACCTGCCCGGGGTCTGCACTCCTAACCATTATGATAAAGACAATGGTACATTATGATAAAGACAATGGTACACACACAAGGTCTTAAGGGGGATGTTTCCAGTCCCAAGAATTTTATAGGAGGTTAGTTGTGGTGCATTTTCAAAGTCAGCAGAAAAATGCTCTCAGTTTCTGAAGAATGCAGAAAATAAAATGCAATGTACATGCCTTCCCTTAGAGCAAAACTGCTTGAAGATATACCCTAGTCCACCTTGTGATGAATCAAAATCACGACCTCTAGCATGAGGGAATTGTGATATAAGAAGGATCAGTCCTATGAGACGGTTAGCTACCACAAGACCCTCCTTCCTCAGATGTGAGTCCAGAAGAGGAGCGTGATCTTGCGCCAGGCTGAACCGAACACACAGCCCAATCTGTAAGAAGGGGCAGAATGGCATGCCTTTCATCCACACAGCATTTCGGGAACGCTTAAAAACAAGCAATGTCATTATGAATGGTTAACTTTAGCTTTGGCCATCATCCTGAAAAGGGACATCATAAATTCCTATGAAAAAGTCTCTCCTTCACTTTGCTGAACTAAATTCAACAAACAAATCTCACCTACCTAAGCTTAAAACATCTAGATTTAAATACATGAAAATGTTGGCTTTTTCTTAGGGTTGTGAGAATATAAGTACTATATTTTCTTTATTCTGTTTCTTCTTTGATTTTTTTTTTACAAATGCCTAGTAAACCTGCATTCGTTGCTTATTATAAATATAAGCATTTGAAATAGGTCAGGTTTTTATATATTTCAAGCTTTCACAACTGGATGCGACCTCTCTTGCAGGTCTATGCTCCCGATCACTTGGAGTGTTTAGCAGTCAGTCTCCCCTCCTATCTGCCCAGGTAGCAGGAGTCAAGAACCACGACTACATCCATTTTCCCAGCAAGTTCCTCACCAGCAGCTCACTAGCAAGGAGACATCCTGGCTACCTCTGGGAGCCCCTCGAAGACTTCCACTGTGAGTTGACACTTGACTTTCAGATAATCCTCTAATCATTGCAAACAAACAGTACTTTACCTGTTTCCTCATCTTTCTCTCTTTAGTGACAACACAAAGCGGACAGTACTACTCCCATATTACAGATGAGGACACCAAGGTTACCTAGAAAGCAGCTGTGTCAATACTGCCTGCTCTGTGGCTACAGGCATTGCACTTCCCACCCACCCACAAGCCCTGGTGTTACCACTCCCAGGAGCAGCCCTTACCCAATGAGGGACAGAAGATGGCGGATAAACATCCAGGTTTCCTTGACTCCTAGTGGGACAATGGGGTGGCTTTATTCAGTCTTTTAGATGGCCCTTGGTGGGACTGAGCACCAGATATCCTCTCTAGCACTACCAGCTCATAGTGCACTCCTTTTTTTGTTGTTGTTGAGACAGAGCCTCACTGTGTCACCCAGGCTGGAGGGCAGTGGCGCGATCTCAGCTCACTGCAGCCTCTGCCTCCCAGGTTCAAGCGATTCTCCTACCTCAGCCTCCTGAGTTGCTAGAACTACAGGTGCTACAGGCACGTGCCACCATGCCCAGTTAATTTTTTGTATTTTTGGTAGAGATGGGGTTTCACCATGTTGGCCAGGATGGTCTGGATCTCCTGACCTTGTAATCCGCCCACCTTGGCCTCTCAAAGTGCTGGGATTCCAGGCATGAGCCACCATGCCCCATCCAGGGCACAGGATTAAGAGGTATTTCTGGGATTCCAGGCGTGAGCCGCCACGCTAGGCCCACAGTACACTCTTTATGGGGCTTTCTTTCTTCTCAGTTTCCCTTCCTCTCCTCTTTACCAATGTTCCCCACAACTTAGAGAAACTGTTTGCAAATCTATGCTAAAGGATCTGTTTTTAGGGGAAATCCAGCCTAAGATATTATGAAAACCAGGGAAAGTTACTTAACCTCTTTGTGTCTCAAATGCCTCATCTGTAAAATGGGGATATAGCAACATCTTTCTCATAGGAGTTGCCATAAAGATTATATAAAGTATTAGAGTCGACACTTTAGAAGAGTTCCTACACATAACAAGTAAACTGCCTTCGCTACTAATATCATCATCCTCCCAACCAGCCACCGATGAGCCATTCAGCTGTCAGTGAGAACCTTAACTGATACTCTCATTTTGTGCTCCCAACAGAGAGACACAAAGATCCCATCAAATGCATTCCCCTTCCTGTGTCAGGATAAAGAGAGTCTACAGTAATGTCAGTGTGTACTCCTGCCAAAACTCCCACCAGCAAATCAATTTAAGAGCTCAGCCTCAGTCTACTTAACACCATCATGTCGCAACCAGTGAAGTCATTCAGAAATGCGTAATTCAATAACGACTTAGCACCAGATGAGGTTTTATGATCCGCAACACTCTGTCTGCCCCAGCTCCCCTTTATCCCCCAACACTTCAACATTTTCAAGATTATTATTTGCTGGGCCACTTCCCAAAATTAAGAGCAGAGTAATCATTCTAGAAGAACCTTCCTTTCCTTGCCTGCTAATCAGGAGTCCGCAGAAAGCATGAATCAAGAGACTGTCACCTCCAAACAGGGGGCTAGGAGAAGCTGGATTCTAAAGCTTTGGAATCAAAGGCCATGCTTCAGGAGCACCTTGTTCCAGGGCAGCATGGGTTCACAAATGGGCACTCTTCTCTCCCCTCCCCTACCTCGGCCAAGCAGCTCTGCTATGAGGAATGGGTGAAAAAAACTCCTGCCTTATCCAGTTTGGATCTCTGAGTTCCAGAGACAACCACATCTGTACACCCACAGAATGGTGAGAACTGTTATTATTACTATCATGCGGCAAGGACAAATAACAATCTCATAACGTTCACAGTGTGCCTGGCTCTATTTCCGATTTACATACAAACTTGTTTATTCCTCATATCACACTGGAAAGTAAGTACTATTCTAGTACGCATTTACAGAAAAGGAAACCAAAGGAGTGTGCTAGTATTCAGCTCTGGTCTTTCTGCTTCAAGCCCACCCTGTTCCATCAGTTATGTAATTCTGGAGCTGGGACCCTACTAACGACACCTCTAAACCACCTTGCCAGCTGGCTTTGGTCCAGTCCTAGTGATGGGAGACTTCAGACGGAGACTGGGATGCTGGAAGAAGGAAGAAGATGCTCTCTTTCTGTTTCAAGGCCGTTGTAGCATCACTCCAGCAATAGGGGCTGCTACGCTCCAGGCCTGGATCTCTTCTGGTCTTCCCAGCACCTATGGTACAGTCTCTTTTTGAAGGAACTAACAGAACCTAGGCCATGACCCTTACAGCTGCAGTACAATCTGTGGGGTCCCCTTCCTCAGAGGTCTCAGAATCAGCCCCACGGTGCTCCTCCTACAGACTTCTAGGTACCATAACCCCTCCTATTCCATTTTGTTACCCCAGTCCCAGGTGTGGTCGCCACTTCCTGCCATTTTTGGCTACCTTAGCATCCCATTTTTGCACTAACAGCCTTTCATCACTGTGTAACAGATTTCCTTCAATAAAAACCCTGTTTGAAATACCTGGTGTGATTTAGGGCTTCCCTCCTGGACCCTGATTCATATCAATAGATATTATAATTATCTTTATTTTTCACATGAGGAGACTAAGGTACCAATTGCCCAAGGTCATGTGGCTAGTTAGTGAGTGTGCTGGGATACTCAGGCTGTCTTGCTCTAGAGGCCATGATTTTAACTCACACACTGAGCTGATGCCCCACAGTTCTCAGAACCCTGCTCAGCAACACAGTGAGGCAGGTACACGAAGGCTGGGGGATACCATACTTTACCTAACAAACAAGTAATGAGGGCTGACTCTGCTATGTTTTGGGGATGTGGAGTCAAAGCAAGTAACTGTCTCTACCCTAGAGGAGACCAAGAGACTAGGGAAGGATGCAGAAACCAATGAGCTGCAGAAGAAAGTGATACAGGCTGAGAAGTGGCAGGGCCAGAGTCCTGTGGACTCATACAGGTGTGTGGTATTGATATGGACAGGAGACAGGGAAGTACTGGGTAGAAGAGGGTAGTTCCCCAGTAAAGGCCCCACCCTCAAACCTGAAGACCCAAGGCCCTAAGTCAGGACAGACATTTCTGTTTTTGCATCCAAAAAGTTGCCTTTTGGCCCACCACACCTCCAATCCTGCCCCCATATAAACCCAAGACCTTAGTGGGCACACACACAAGTGGCTGAACATTGGAACCAGCAGACCAGTGACAACGGAACAATGTGGCAGAGAAAGACAGAAGAGAAAGGATGTCTCTGGACACTGAGGGGAGTTCAGCTGGGGGCAGTCAGATAAGAATCTGCCACCGGGCAGCCCGACCCCTGGGAAAGACCACCTTCCCAATCCATCCTCCCCTTCTGGCTCCCCATCCATCTCACTGAGAGCCACCTCCACCAATAAAACCTTGCATTCATCATTTGAGCCCACATGTGATCCAATTCTTCTGGTACAGTGGGCAACTGAAGGAGCGAGCCACACTCCAGTTTCACGTCCTGCAAGGGAGATAAGGAAACTCTCCCATTTCAGTATCATACACAGAATAGTGGGCCCAAAAGCTGCTCGAGTCCTAATCCCCAAAACTTACATAGACTCCAAAACTTATATAGACTCTGAAGCTGTGATTAAGTTAAAGATCTTGAACAGGGAGAGTATCCTGGATATGCAGTATCCTGGATAAGTGAAGAAGGGAGGCGGGAGAGTCTGATAGAGCAATTGGAAGATGTTATATGTTCTGGCTGTGAAGATGGAGAAAGGGACCACTAGGCAGGGAAAGTTGGTGACATCTAGAGTCTACAAAAGGCAAGGGAACGGACTCTCCCCTAGAGTCAAAGGAATACAGCCCTGCTAACCCATTTTAGACTTCTGACCTCCAATGCTATAAGATCATAAATTTGTGTTGTCTTAGACCACTAACTTTGTGATTGGGTACAGCAGCATTAGAAAACTAATACAGCCGGGCGCGGTGGCTCACGCCTGTAATCCCAGCACTTTGGGAGG
>NW_012105542.1:1181279-1183645 GCF_000951045.1 Mandrillus leucophaeus
ATCTCAGGTGATCCACCCGCCTCAGCCTCCCAAAGTGCTGGGATTACAGGTGTGAGCCACCGTGCCCAGCCTTCAATTATTTTTAACTAAACCATGCCTATTTTTCTTTTCAAAACGGCTTCATGATGACTTACTTTCATGTAGCACAGGGCTAGGCACAGAGTAGATGTTCGATGCTGATTAGACTTTCTATGATTTATGTGCAATGCTGTTTTCATACAATAATGAACTGAGGATCAAAAAGGACTACGTTGGGGCCAGGCTCCAAGCTTTCCTTGACCTTGGCTTACCACTAGCCAGATGTGTGACTCTACTCAATCTTCATGGTCCTCAAATTTATTTTACCTGGACAATGAAAGATTCAAGTCATAAAAGTCCCTAAATTCTCTAGCAAGGGCCACAGGGATTCTATGTGTACTCACTGACTACCCTAACAGTGAGCAATCGGCAGTAGCCTAGGCTTCTCATTCCTCCCGGGCTTGGGCTCAGGGTCCTCGGACACAACGTAAGTAGATATAGCATCAAATCCTCCAATAGGTGCCAACTAGAATAAGTCTTTGTTGGCCGGGCATGGTGACTCATTCCTGTAATCCCAGCACTTTGGGAGGCCAAGGTGGGAGGATCACTAGAGGTCAGGAGTTTGAGACCAGCCTGACCAACATGGTAAAACCCTGTCTCTACTAAAAACACAAAAATTAGCTGGGCACGGTGGTGGGCACTTGTAATCCCAGCTACTCAGGAGGCTAAAGCAGAAGAATTGCTTGGATCTGGGAGGCAGAGGTTGCAGTGAGTCAGGATCATGCCATTGTACTCCAACCTGGGCAACAGAGTGAGAGACTCTGTCTCAAAAAAAAAAAAAAATTAGTCTTTGTGCCCTAACCAAACATACAGCCAATGGTCAATAAACATCTGATGTCTTATTTAAATGGGTAGAAAAAATATTTGATAAGTTTTCCCAAAGTAAGAGGTTGAGGGTGGCAACAAAGAGATGAAAAAGAACAAGAAGTAAGATGTTGTAGAGAATACTGAATGCACCTCCAAGCAAAGGATTGGAAGTATTTAGGGAGAAGACATCAAACAACTGACAGAAAGCAACAATCAAAGACATACGCAAAGAAAACTTCTCTGAAATACCCAAAGGCCCGAGTTTGCAGACTCTGAAGGGCTCAGTGGGTTCCAGGCAAAATCAATGATGAGACTTGAGCTTAAGTACATACTGGCAATATTTCTGAAATACAAAACTAAAGAAAAATTTCCATAAGCCTTCAGAAAAAAATAACAGATATCCATCAAAACAAAATAAAAAGACTAAAAACTCTGGTTCCATGCTTTATCATTACGATTTCAAACACAGGGATGTGATGAGGAAGATGATGAGAATAATCACAAATAACATTATGGGGCCGCTCCCATGTACTGCACACTTTTAGACACCTGTGACTGCCCTCAGTGCTCTACAGTATCAATTCATTTAGTCCTCACAGCAACTTTATGGTTGGGTAGATACCCATCCAGAGTCAAACAATTAATCATTCAAAAATCCAACACTGAGGCCAAGGCAACCTGCCCGGGGTCTGCACTCCTAACCATTATGATAAAGACAATGGTACATTATGATAAAGACAATGGTACACACACAAGGTCTTAAGGGGGATGTTTCCAGTCCCAAGAATTTTATAGGAGGTTAGTTGTGGTGCATTTTCAAAGTCAGCAGAAAAATGCTCTCAGTTTCTGAAGAATGCAGAAAATAAAATGCAATGTACATGCCTTCCCTTAGAGCAAAACTGCTTGAAGATATACCCTAGTCCACCTTGTGATGAATCAAAATCACGACCTCTAGCATGAGGGAATTGTGATATAAGAAGGATCACTCCTATGAGACGGTTAGCTACCACAAGACCCTCCTTCCTCAGATGTGAGTCCAGAAGAGGAGCGTGATCTTGCGCCAGGCTGAACCGAACACACAGCCCAATCTGTAAGAAGGGGCAGAATGGCATGCCTTTCATCCACACAGCATTTCGGGAACGCTTAAAAACAAGCAATGTCATTATGAATGGTTAACTTTAGCTTTGGCCATCATCCTGAAAAGGGACATCATAAATTCCTATGAAAAAGTCTCTCCTTCACTTTGCTGAACTAAATTCAACAAACAAATCTCACCTACCTAAGCTTAAAACATCTAGATTTAAATACATGAAAATGTTGGCTTTTTCTTAGGGTTGTGAGAATATAAGTACTATATTTTCTTTATTCTGTTTCTTCTTTGATTTTTTTTTTACAAATGCCTAGTAAACCTGCATTCGTTGCTTATTATAAATATAAGCATTTGAAATAGGTCAGGTTTTTATATATTTCAAGCTTTCACA
>NW_012105542.1:1186955-1213750 GCF_000951045.1 Mandrillus leucophaeus
GACAGAGCGAGACTCCATCTCAAGAAAAAAAAAGAAAAAAGAAAAAAAAGAAAACGAATACAAGGGGAGATATCCAAATTAGATGGAGGATGTTAGGGAAGGCTTCCTAGAGCAATCAAATCATGACCTTGGTCTTGAAGGAAGGGGAGTGTCTAACAGGCACAAGGGTGGGATTACTCACAAAGACAAGACTGGGTCATGCAGGGATGGTATATCCTCCTGAAACACAGGTGATGGGGAGCAGGGGTAGAGGACAGCAAAAAGGCAATCAGAGAGGTCAAAAGGGACCCAGTCAGGAATGGTCTTCCTCCTGAAGCTGTGTAAGCAGTGGTGTCATGCAGGCACAAGAGTTTTAGGGACAACTCCTCTGAGTGCAAGGTGAAGAATGGGTCTAAGAGAGAGAAACACAGGAGGACCAATAAGGAAGTTGTGTCAATTACACCGAGGAAAGAAATGACAGAGGCATAACCCAAGTAATGGCCATGGGGCTGGAGAGGCAGAGGCAGAGGAACTAGGCAGAGGGTTGGGAGACTGAAAGGACAGGACTTGGTCATGTCATGGATTGAATGTAAGGAGCAAGGCATATGGACCAGTACAAGGCTACTGTTCAACATGCTGGGTGAGTCTCCCCTTGACCTCCACAATGCCTGCCCAGCCCATATAAGTGGAAGTCTACCTCAATTTCCCTGTGCAGCACCCCAGTGCTCTGTGCTAGCTTCTCCAAATTATGCCCAATACACTCATCCCTTTGCATTTTCATATTCACTTCCACTTACAAAAGCAAGTGTGGTGTACTAGAAAGTAAAAGATCACTGGGTCAGAAAGAGGTTGCCTTGCAACCTCTATTACTCAATAGTGTGACATTAAGAAAGTGATATAACTTTCTTGTGGCTCAGTTTCTTCCCATGTAAAATCAGGGTCATGGATTATACCTCACTGGGTCCTTGTGAAGATCAAGTAAGTGCCTGAAAAACGACAGGCCCTACATAAACGTGAGTTATTCCTTTCTTCCCATGGCTATTAGCTGTGGACCCCTGTGCTGGTCTTTCTCCCCATTCCACAGCTTTCTCCTGTAATAGGCCATTCAGCACAGCACCTGTAGCCTCCTAAGATGCCCACTCTGAGCATCTGAGCTCTCAGGGCACCTTGGGTTCATGCATCACATGTATCACATACAATAAAATCAATGTCAGCTTTATGCATGTGGAATCCACTAATCTCCCACCAGGACAGGCAACTCACTTTCAGAAACCACCAGAGGAAAAACACAGTAGCTGCCATAAGAGAACAAATACGACAAGAAGACAAAGTAGAGAGAAAGCGGGTGGTAGGGAGCAAGGGAAGAAACATGCAACTCCGGGCAACCTGAGTCCAGGCAGCTTCGTCAGTTGCTACGCTACCAGCCACAGCAAGAAAGGCTTATGCAGAAGGTGTCTGTGGCTTTAGAGATACTGTTATTTTGCAAATTCTTCTCCTTGGCCTATCCCTATGTGCAAGGGGGAGATGCATAATTAGTCTCTAAGCTGCTGAAATGGCTAGAAATGACTAGAAGTATTGACTGATCTGAAGTGTCAGGAAGGGGTGTCCAGATGGATTAAGAGGCTTATCCATAGAGCCTACTCAGTTTGTGGGAAGAGTTAAAGAGATGACAGCCCCCCTTACGCAAAGGAACTGAAAAATTAGCTTCTTCCAAATCCCAACTTGTTCCCCTAGGGCTGCCTCTGCCCCTGCCGTATCTTGCCTGAAGAGAGACTAAGCACAGCCTAACTCACTGCTCTTTGGGAAAGGACTTCGAAACAACAAAATCCTGCAAGGTCCCATAGACCTCGGTCCCTGTCTCCAAAAGCCATGATTCTGACTACGCCAGATGCACACTGGGCTCCAAGAACAGAGTTAGTGGCTTCATGCTGTTGTCCACCACAGGTCACTGTCTCTAGGTGCTTCTGTGGAGGAAGAGAACGTGAGGAAACAGGAAGGAAAAGGTAAATGTATTGCTTATGACATTGCAGGCACTGTTCTAGGTATTTCTAACATCTTATTCATATATTTCTCAAGCATAGGCCCAGGGAACTCAATGACATATACAGTGATTTCCAAGGGCCCATAGAAAGCAAGAGTCTTTAGCTAGAACATCTTGGAACAAAAACCCGCTTGAAGGTATTGGGTAAGTTTGAATTTTAACACACACAAAATGTTTCAATGAAATACCACCTTTACACAAATTCTTTCAGAGACTCCAAAGAGAAGAACTACTTCTAAACTTATTTTACAAGCCCAGGATAACTTTCATTCCAAGAGTTCACAAAGATATCACATGAAACTTTTAGGCCAATCTCCCTCATAAACATGTAAACTAAAATCCTACATTACTGTCTTACCAAGCCAATCCTGTGATATATAAAATGAATAACAGCAGTGACAGACTGGATTAAGAAAATGTGGCACATATACACCATGGAATACTATGCAGCCATAAAAAAGGATGAGTTTGTGTCCTTTGTAGGGACATGGATGCAGCTGGAAACCATCATTCTCAGCAAACTATCGCAAGAACAGAAAACCAAACACCGCATGTTCTCACTCATAGGTGGGAACTGAACAGTGAGATCACCTGGACTCGAGAAGGGGAACATCACACACCGGGGCCTATCACGGGGAGGGGGGAGGGGGGAGGGATTGCATTGGGAGTTATACCTGATGTAAATGACGAGTTGATGGATGCTGACGAGTTGATGGGTGCAGCACGCCAATATGGCACAGGTATACATATGTAACAAACCTGCATGTTATCCACATGTACCCTAGAACTTAAAGTATAATAAAAAAAAAATAAAAATTAAAAAATAAATAAAATGAATAACAGATTATAACCACATTGGGTTTATTCTGGGACTATAAGATTGGTTTAATATAAGAAAATCCATCAGTATAACTCATCATATTAACAAACTGAAAGATAAAAATCACATAATTGTCTCAAGAGATGCTGAGGAAGCACTTGATGGAAATCAAGTCATTCATGATAAAACTCTTAGCAAACTAGAAATAGAAGCAAAGTCCTATAATGTGACAAAACATTACTCTAACATCATAATCAGTGGTAAAATACTACACACTTTTCCCTGATTTCCTCAATTCTACTGGTAGTTTCAGCCAATACAATGAGGCAAGAAAAAGAAATAAAAGATATAAATGTTGGAAAGGAAGTAACAAAGCTTTCATTATTCATAGACTACATAATTGTGTGTAAAAAATTCTTTAAAAATCTCAAATTATGATAAAAACTAACAAGTTAATTTAGAAAAGTTCCATAGATTAAATATAAACAATTATAAAATCATATTTAAAAGGTGCCATTTACCCAACCAGTGGTAACAGACATCATAATAATGACCTCTAAGGGAAGGAGTAGTTAGTTGACTGGGAAGAAACATGATAAAACTAGGTACCGCAATAATTTACACCTTGATTTGGAAGATGGTTATATGGATGCACATGTATGTGAAAGTCAATGAGCTAGCCACATAAGGTTAATGCACTTTATACCCTTTACTGCATTCTGTTCTACTTCAATAACAAACAAATTGAATAATTACTTACAAAAGCACTAGCAAAGTATTAAAATATCTCAGGATGTATATATACTTATATGTGCATATGTGTATGTGTATATACATGTATTCTTCTTCACTGAAAACTGTCAAACATTACTGGGATACATTTTTAAAGATCCAAATAAACGGAGAGATAGTCCATGCTCATGAATTAGAAGAATCAATATTGTAAAGTTATATGTTCTCCTTACGTTGAATTATATGCTATCCTAATAAAATGTCTGTCAGGCTTTCTAGATAATCTGACAAACTTATTCTGAAGTTTATATAAAAATGCAAAAGGCCAGGAATACTCAAAGCAGTATTTAAAAAGGAAAAGAAAGAGAGCTTACCTTTTAGGAAACAAAGATTTATTATTAAGCTACAGTAATTAAGAAAATGAGGTATTAAGCTACAGTAATTAAGAAATTGAAAAACAGTTCAAGAAACAATGGAGTCAAGAAACAAATCCACATATAGATAATCACTTGATTTGTGATACAGTTGACACTTCACTGTGGTAGGAGAAGTATATTCTCAACAAAAAAATTAGGATTATTTAGGCATCCATATTAAAGAAAAGAATGTGAACATTGAGTCCTACTTTATATTATTAAAAAAGTCAATTCCAGGGTACTATAGAACTATATATAAAAGGTAAACAATAAGATTTATATAAAATAGAATGTTTCTGACCTTGGGGTAGGCAAACATTTTTCGACAAGCATAAAACCATAATCCATAAGGAAAGTGAGGCGGACCACAGGCGTTTCTCATGCTACTCCTTACAACCACATCCACCTCCCTCCCCACTTCCCCACCTCATTGCTCACCCCTGGGAAACACCAGTCTGTTTTCCACTTCTAAAATGTTGTCATTTCAAAAAAGACAATATATAATCTCTTGAGATTGTTTTTATCACCTGCCATCACACCCTGGAAATTAGTCCAGATTTGTTTGTTTTTGTTTGTTTTTGAGACAGTCTCGTTCTGTCGCCTAAGCTGAAGTGCAGAGGCACGATCTCGGCTCACTGCAAGCTCCAACGGGTTCACGCCATTCTCCTGCCTCAGCCTCCTGAGTAGCTGGGACTACAGGCACCCGCCACCACGCTTGGCTAATTTTTTGTATTTTTAGTAGAGACGGGGTTTCACCGTGTTAGCCAGGATGGTCTCGATCTCCTCACCTCGTGATCCACCTGCCTCAGCCTCCCAAAGTGCTGGGATTACAGGTGCCCACCATCACGCCCGGCTAATTTTTTGTATTTTTAGTAGAGATGGGGTTTCACTGTGTTAGCCACAGTGAAACACACTGAGTCTCCTGACCTCATGATCCACCTGCCTCGGCCTCCCAAAGTACTGGGATTACAGGCATGAGCCACCGCGCCAAGCCTAGTCCAGGTTTTTGTGTGCATGGATAATTCATTTATTTTTGTTGCTATGTAGTTTCCATGTGATATACATATGGGTCCATTGTTGTGGTGAATGCTGTTTACCATTTTCCTGTTAAGCATCATCTAGGCTGTTTTCAGGTTTTTGCTGTTAAAATAAAACTGCCATGAATAGTTACATATAGATTTTTGTGTAAACATAAGTTTTCATTTTTCTGGGGTAAATTCCTTAGAGTTCAATCTCTGGGTCATACGGAATTCAGAACTATCAAACTGGTTTCCACAGTGTCTACAGTATTTTACATTACTACCGTCAATGTATGAGTGGTCCAGTTCCTCACCTGTACTGGTATAGTCATTATTTCATTTTAGCCATTCTGATAAGTATGTAGTGATGTCTCATTGTGGTTTTAATTTATACTACCTTAATGGCTAATAGTATGGAACATCTTTTCAAGTGTTTATCTGCGATTTGTACAGCGTTAGTGAAGCTTGATAGCCGGTTCTGGCTGGGGTCACTCAGAAGGCTACAAGCAGGGTGTCTACTGTGGTTACAGTCCTCTCAGGGCCTGACTAGGATAGGACCTGCTCCCAAGCTCACAGTGCTCCTGGCTGTCTTCAGAAGACTCACTTCAAAGATCATTCATGGCCGGCTGTGGTGGCTCATGCCTGTAATCCCAGCACTTTGGGAGTATGAGGAAGAAGGATGAAATGTCTCATCACATCTCTTGCCCATTTTCTAATTGTTTTGTCATTGAGTTTTAAGAATTCTTGATATATTCTAGACACTAGTCCTTCATCATATGTATGGTTGGCAAATATTTTCTCTCACTCTGTAGCTTGTCTTTTCATCCTCTTTGCCTGAGCTTTCACAGAGCAAAAATTTTAACTTTAATAAGGTTCCATTTATCAATTTTTCAGTTAGAAATTATGCTTTTGATGTCAGGTCTATATTAACTTGCTACTTTTAATTATATTCTAATTTATCAGAGCTCACAAATCCATTCAGATTCCTGATGAAATTGTGCTCAAATATTCAGTTGACAAACACACAACTACACTTGGTTCTATTTCCTACCATAGAGTTTCTGAATAACAGATATGCTGAAAAACATGTCTGGATTGTTTTGAAAGTTTTAGTGGTATTTAATTTTTTAGAAGTTTGATATTTTAAAAATTATGTTTTCGACAAGGATGATGAATAGTTAATTTAAAATAAGAAAATTAAAGAATATACTCAAAACTGTTAAAAAGATGTAAGACCATACAATTTGGAACAACCTACAAACTGGGAGGCATGTATCCAACATGGCACTGTCCTTCAGAGTCTTTTCATTGAACTTAACAAGGAAGAAGATGGGATCACTACTCCAAGTTCGATTAATGATTCATTAGTAAGTGGTTGTCAATCTGGAAAATGTAAGATAGACTTAGATACTTATTTAATATGCGACTTTTACTACTGTAAATCTTCAAAGGGCTAAAACTTGATATCTCTTGTGCAAGAAAATCTGGCAACACCTGCAGAAGACCATCACCTCTGTGGTGACATTTGAAGACCAATTATTGGCAGCCTCCAGCCTCTACAATGACCCTCAGTGATTCCCTCCTCCTGTCATTCATGGCCTTGGGTAACCCTGTCACTTTGAGTAGGCTGGACCTCGTGACTCGCTTCTAGCAGAGTACAGCAAAAGCGATGTGATAGTATTTCTGAGATTCTGTTATACTAAGTCTACCATTTTACTTGCCTCTCTCTCTCCTCCTCTCTTCCCCGTCCTTCTCTCCCCTTTTCCTCTGCTCTTCCCTCCCTTTTCTTCCCTCTCCCCTAAACCCTCTTTTTCTATCTCCCAATCATCTCTCTCTTTCTCCTTCCTCTTCTCACTTTCCCCGATCTCTTTTTTCCTCTCTTTCTCTCTTCCTGTTCCCCTTCCTCCTCCCTCTTCTCTCTCTCCCTTTTCATCTTTCTGTTTGCCTTCCTCCCTTCCTTCCCTCCCTCCCCCCTCTCCCATTCTCCTTTCTCTTTTCTCTGTTTTCGCTCTCTGCCATGTCGTTCTGTCGCCCAGGCTGGAGTGCAGTGGCACTATCTCACTGCAAGCTCCGCCTCCTGGGTTCACGCCATTCTCCTGCCTCAGCCTCCTGAGTAGCTGGGACTACAGGCATCCACCACCATGCCCGGCTAATTTTTTGTATTTTTAGTAGAGATGGGGTTTCACCGTGTTTGCCAGGATGGTCTGGATCTCCTGACCTCGTGATTCACCCACCTTGGCCTCCCAAAGCGCTGGGATTACAGGCATGAGCCACCACGCCTGGCCATGAATGATCTTTGAAGTGAGTCTTCTGAAGACAGCCAGGAGCACTGTGAGCTTGGGAGCAGGTCCTATCCTAGTCAGGCCCTGAGAGGACTGTAGCCACAGTAGACACCCTGCTTGCAGCCTTCTGAGTGACCCCAGCCAGAACCAGTCATCAAGCTGCACTAAAGCTTCCAACACATTCCTGTGAGATAATAAATGTTTCTTAAGACGCTTTATTTTGTAACGTAGTCATAGACGACTAATACATCATACATGCTCCATAAATAGCTAATAACTTAGCTTAATATTAGCAGACAATTTTTGTATCTTAAAAAAGTCTTAGCTAGAAGTTAATATAATAAAAAGGTAGAAGCAGATGCACCAGAGGAAAAAAAAAACAAATAAAAAAAGATACAGGAAAAGCTTGACACTTCCTTTAACATCAGTTTCAGAATCACCATTGAAGGTGAAGCTTACAAAATAGGTAAAAGCCTGGGGAAGATGTGGCTGAATCTGCTTCAGATAAACATAAAAGGATACGGGTTACTGTTATTGAAGACACTGTCAAAGGAGACATTGTAATGCACTTCAAATGTGCCCAAACATTTAGCTAACTGAGTGTTTCATTTCACAATAGTAAATAAACTTGAGCAGCACCTGGCCATTTTATACATTTCCTCTGTATATTCTATGGTCCTAATATCAAGGAAGACATTAACTTGCAAATTACTTGAAAGGAAGATAACCGGTAAGGAAATGGTCAACAAGATACGGATGGACGTTTGCACACATGGAACTCAATACAAAACAGACACGGCCATGGGGCAGACACAGGGTCTTCACACACACAGCAAGGATGGCTAATTCAAATGTTCCAGCAGGTGAAGTATCACTTAATAATAAAGCTCATCCTAAAATCTACCTCTTTGTTTCATCAATGGGGTGGTAAAAAAGAAGGAAAAAATGGAAAAAATTTGCCTCTGTGGTCAGGCGCACAATAAAACAAGAAGTGAATGTAAAAACTTGCTCTGCTTCAAAGATATACCTTGGCCTATTCAATGGGGCACATTGATGGTCTCAGTGAAATTGCTATCATTCTTCATTGAGGAAGAACACATATAAGTAATAACAAAGTTACCTTAAAAATCTTGCCTAAAGCCTCATCTAGATCTTAATCAGTAAAGCAATATGCTTAAAGCCACATACACCAAAGAACACACAGGTTTAATGTAGCAATTTTCCCCAAGTACTAACTTTTTTGAAAAAAGAAGAATTGATCTCATAGTATCATTCCTATAGAGCTCTTCACAGCTTGGAGGCATTTATGGACTCTTCAAATTGCCCCATGAATTTCCTCTCCTACCTTTGATTCCCCTAAAGGAAAGGAAATGTAACTTTGATTATATGTTCCTAGTTGGAAACCCAACAAGGTTTCCCAACAGCTAGTGTGTACTCATGATTGACCCTGAACTATCGATGTTCTGCCCAGAAGGTTGATGTGGGCACATTTGGGGGTTTTAAGGTCAATTCAAAAACTAAAGTAACCAGTTCCTTTGCAGACAAGAAGCATAAACTGGGCCTCTCTAAGAAATGAGGGGTGTCATTACGAAAACTGCAGGGCTTAATAATTACAGGACCCCTCTGAAAGGACTAAATTGTACCCACACCTAAATGGCAAACCCCTGGGTCCTTCCAAGTCTATTTCCAACTAAGGGCCAAGTACTGCTTTTACTAAAAGTCCTTTATATTAAGCTATTACACTCTTAAAAAAACATCTTTAGGGGTTGCATCAGCGGCCTCAAACTTGGTTGCACATTAGAATCATGCAGAGGAGTTTCAAAGTTCCTGATGCTTACGTCTCAACCCTTACCAATGAAATCAGAATCTAGGGGGCAAGTTAAAATTGTTAAAAATTCCCTAGTTGTTTCCAATATGCAGACAAGTTGGAGAAACACTGGGATGCATCATTCATTCAGTCATCCAAAGATTTCCTGAACACTCATTATATGCTTGGCCTCTGGGTGATTCCCCAACCGCCTGGGTCTTTAGGTGGTCATGTCTTAAGCATCTCTGTGTGTCTAACTCTAGCATCAGAGGCAACAATGAATGCATAAATGAACGAATGAATGAATGAATGAACAAATAAATGGCCCTTCTTATCTGCCTCTCCCTGACTTGGGATACAGGAAGGAGTTCTAATGCTTACAGATAGCTCTGAATAGATTTACACAAAAAAGAACTAACAACAATGTAGTAATAATGCCTGAAAAACTTGGCAATGAAGAGGAGTGATGATGGAAAAGAAATCTAGTCTAATGATGTTTTCTTTGCAAACAACCTAAAGGGAGTAAAAAGCACAGTATCAAGGGACCAGTGCATCACCTCTTACTCTATACTCCCACAGAATCCTTAGGCATTGAAGCACCTATTTACATGAATCACATCTGAAATATACATGGTCACACACACCAAATCATCTCTTAAGTATATGTGATCACTTTGCACCTGCTGGAATAGTTTCTTCCCTCAAGGTCCTGTTAATATTGTGCCTGTTTGGGAAAGCCTTCTAGGAGACCACCAGCCTCCCTGACACGTTCCAAAGTACGGTATATGAGATTAAATCAGGTGCACACTCATGGATATTTACTTATAAATTATTTTAATAGTCGAAAATGTACATTAACTTGTAATAGAAAACAGACTTCCTTCTATCATAGTGATATGCACTCTCGTTTGAAAGATCAAGGAAAGCATGTGTCATTTTTAAAAAGCAATAATACAAAACACATAAGAGAATAGATTGGAAAAACTCAGGAAGGGGGCACAGAAAAGACTGAAGTGTGGGAAACTCAGCTAGAAGCCTTTGTAGTTCATGTAGTCCTGTTACCCTCTGCATGGTATCAGTATCATGTCTGTGTCTTTTTCCCCTACAAGAGAGTCATTGCAGGGCAGGGATTATGGCCAATCATGCTTGCACTCCTCATTAAGCCAAGCACAGTGTCTTACAAAAGAATTTTGAATAGAAAAAATGTTTCTGTGATTGTGTTACCAGTCCCATTTAGGTTAAAAGCAATTGACAAAAAAAGTAAGCCCACAAACTAATTTGGGTCATTGCTAAAAATATAAAATTGATACTACTCTCAGAAGCAGCCCTAAATAGATGACATGTCATGTGCCCCTTTCCTACATCCCCATCTTTCCAGGTCTTGATCCTTCTCCTTGACAACAGCAGTGAGACCCTGACCCCTTATTCCTTCTCTACCAGCTTAGCCACTGGGCAATGAATCCAGGAAAGCACTTACGTCACAAGAGATTTGAGAGATTTCTTGACATAGCACTCGAACCTCTCTAACCTAGCATTTGGGGATTTTCAGAAAATTATATCTGACAAAACAAAACACAAACCTCATTTCGATGTGACCATGAGCTTGAGAAGCCCATGGAAGTCACCTTGCCCTTCTCGCCTGAGCTCTGTGTGATGCAGCTCCTGGGGTCACTCCACAGCACGCAGTTCTCTCCTGTCCCTCCCACTGAGCCTCAGCCCCCATCAAGAAGCCTGGAGGCTGGCAGGCCCCCCTCACACAAGCTGTGTGGTATAAAAGGATCTGACATGGCTTAGGAAACAGACGCAGAGCGCCTCGACTACACAGCGGATATTTTCTCAGTTAAAAAAATGTGTTCTCACTTAAGAATGCTAATGGCCCATGCACAGAAATAAAATCCCTGACCTACTTTGAAGCTGAACTTATTAAACAAGCCGACCTTATTACTCAGAAGAGACTGTAAAACAGTAGAATAAAGCCCAAATAGAATTCCTCGCATCCCTCGTTAACAGGAGCAGCCAAGAAAAGCACAAAAGGATGTCAGAGCCCTGGGCTGGGAGTCAGAAACCGGGGTCTGGTCCAGCTTTTTGCTCACTTTCTGTGTGGCTTGGGATAAGTCACCATCCACCTCTGGCTCTCAGAACCCTCATTTAGGGGCTGGACAAGGAGGTCTCTGAGGCCATTTCCACCTGCTATAACAGGAGATCTTATTTTTTAGGAGCGTAATGTTAAAGTAAAATAAAAATCAATTATCAAGGGCATATTATCAGACATAGTAAGACAGCTGAGAGACTAAGATGGACATTCTGCCTCCAAGGAGCCTATAGCCAGGCAGAGCCAGTGGGGGCGGTCCACGCTGATTAATGGATTTATTTCCTAACAGCAATTTGAAAGCCGCCACAAGGCTACAGCAGACATAACACAACTTGTGTCTGCAACAAGAATTCCCTCCGGCTCTCCATCTGACAACTTCAGTTTAGTCGAATGAATCTTTCAGTGCATTTTAAACCACTGCAGAGTCATGAGTGGCCATCCATATGTTATAATCAAATTTATCACACTGGGAAGGAAGAGAGTGGGGATACATTTCCACGGGATTTTAAGGCAGCAACGTGAGTCATTCCTGCTCATTCTGGAGAAGATCCTGGAACTGCAAGGTAAATTATCCAAACTAGAATTGGAGAGAGGCAGAGAAGGTTACTGATGTAACGGTAGGCATTAGTAACCCACACAACAGTAGATTAGTCAGTAATGATAGGTGCTACCGTGGGATGCTTAAATGATGTTACTGAGAAAATGTCATGGTGCCATGTAATTAGAGGGCCCCCTTTTCAAATTTCAGGCTGAGACTCTTCCCTTCATTGACTCTTTAATACATGCTCAACCTCACAAAGCTCAGAAAAGAAAGCCAGCGGAGAGAAGAAATTCCCCAAAAAGGGACAAGTGGACCTGAGGTTTAGATTGAAAATTGCAAATCCCATCGTCTCTCCCAGGCATGTTCAGGGTGAATTCAGGACTTGAAATAGTATGCACAAATACCAAGGCAGAGCAAGAAGTGGGCAATCCTGTAGAGCCTGGATGTCCAAAACTGGAGAATGTGGTGTCCCAGGGAAAGATTTAGAAGGGTCCCACCAAGGAGACACTTGGATCATGAGCTCTGCTGTCATCATTTTCATAATCCTCACACTAAGTAGGCAGCTACAGTGCTCCAGGCACCTGCATACCTTGGAGGTATTTGAGTCCCCAAAGGTACTGAAACAGCTAGGTCTAGAGTTCTTCTTTCTGCGCATTTTACAGATATGAGCACTGAGATTCAGAGAGATATACCCAAGACCATAGAGGTATCAAGTGACAAAACAGGTAAGAGTATGTGCAGCACCGCATCACCGAGGTTAACCATTATCCTAACCCTACTCTAATCCCAGCCCCTCCCTCTCTGTTTACCCACTTCCCACTTGTCACACTTGCTTAATCTCAAATCTCCCACAGCTGCCAATCACAGTCTGCACCCGCCAATCACATCCTGTTCCACCCTCATCAGTATCCTCCCACCTCCTGTGGGGGTGTTGCTGAACTTTGAATAGAGTGTTCTTCGTCCTCCACTATTGATGCTTGTATTGTGACGGACTTATTCTGACAGCTATTCTGTGAGCTGTCTAGGGTGTCTTCATGTTGCTGGACCCAGAAGGTATTCTCCTCATCTTCTCAGTGTGTAATTATCATTAACATCTCCAGGGATCAACATGGATAACAAAGAGGAAGCAGAGAGCCCAAGTTTGTAAGGAAGGCAAACCACAACCTTGATGCAGAGGCTTTAAAAGGCTGGGGTGAAAAGTTATTTAAATGTTTCCAGTCCTGAATCCATTCCCTGTACTGCATCTGACAAAGTTCCTCTGACACACTGAACCCCCACGGATCCTTTTCCCCCTAGTAAAGGGGGCAAAACTCTTAAGGATCTACTTCAGTGCATCTCCATAAAAATGGCTGTCCAGCACCCCTGGGAGGGCTGCCCTGTGTCCTGTAATGAACACAGGCCCTTGGAAAGTATCGTAGAGACCCACAGCCCTACAGAACTTTGAGAGCACTGTTCTACCACCATTAACCTACAGTGGGAAATAGAGGCCAAGAGATAGCAAGGTGGTGTCTGCCAAGTTCCCTTAGAAAGTCAGCGGCAGAGCTAGGGCCAGATATTCTTGATTCAAAGGCTCTACCTAACACAATTTATATTTCCTTGAGCATCCCTGAGGAGAACATCTCTTAGTTTTGTTTTTGTCTCTCAAATTCAACTCACAATTCTTCTGGTTAAGCACCTTCACAAATTTATCTTAAAGACCCCTGTCCCATAGCCAGCCCATATGGAGGGAGGGAGGGAAGGAGGGAGGTGGGAGAGACAGTGGGGGAAAAAAGGGGAGAGGGAGGGAGGGAGAGGGAGGGAGAGGGAAGGACGGAGGGAGAGGGAGGGAGAGGGAGAGAGGAAAGAACACCAGAATTCTATGGAAGCGCTGTTTGAACCTTTAATTAGCTTACATTGGAAGCCAGTAAAACCTATTCATTAACTATTTCCATAAAACAGTAAAATCCCTTGTTGTGTAACAAAAACAAAGACAGTAGAAAAGAAAGAAAGGAAAAAAAGAAGAGAAAAGAATGAAAGAGAGAGAAAAGGAAATAAGAGCAAAGTAAAGAAAAAACATTGTCACCAGCAGTGGGGTGAATGGAAGTTGAGCCCCAACCCAGAAGTGGTCTTGGCTATGGAAGGCAGAACTATATGCAGTGGGCCCAGCAACAGAGAGTTCTCATGATCCAATTGATGCTCCTCTTTCTGCTCCTTTTACTGCAACCCAGGCTTCACTCATTAAACCTCAGATCTTGGAAGAAGCAGCTTAGAGACCATCTAGCCTCACTCCTTCCATTTACGACAGAGACAAGTTTATCTCAAAGAGGGAAGGAACTTATCCAAGGCCATACAAGAATCCAAGGAAGAGTCACTTATAGAAACATGTGTGCCTTAGAAAGCTTCATAAAACCAGCTGCCACTTCTACTTGCCCCTGCACATGAGCTCTCTGTGGCTTCCTACTGTGCTCTAAGAAATAGAAAAGCGGCCCCTGTCATCCAGGGCTTGGTCCTATCAGCTAAAACCTGACGTTGTTGGAAGCTGGCCGAACTTTCTTAGCCAGGCCATTTTGTTCTCCTGCTGGACCTAAACAATCTAAATAACACCAAGATCAGGTCAGGGTACTCTGTAGCCACAATGAAGTGACACAGAACAAGATTACTTCGTATTTTTTTTTTTTCTAAGCAAGACAAAACCCAGGTCACTGTGCAAATCACAAAATACCACACATCCTCCTTGTCCAGCTCAAATAAGTGGCTGCTGCAACTCTATCAATGATAGCTTTAGTCTTTCTCTATTATCCCCTTCTAGATTAGGTTTCCTCAGATAGCCAATCATAGAATTGTCCCCACTTCCTAACAGCTCAATCTAGAAAAAACTCCAGCCCCTTGGAGTCTCCCAAAATCATCCATCCAATGCCCAAACCCCATAACACTGTCTTGCTGAGACACCCCATGGTTCTCTGTGGAGTACCTTCTCCCTCACTGCAATGAGTCATAAACCCAACTTGTTCAACCATGGGTGTGCACCTCATGGTCTTTAGCTAGAAGGCGTTGACATCTTACAAAACAAAACAAAACAAAACAGTTCCACTTCCTTTCCTGATACAGAATTCTTTCCATAATCAAGCTCTCCTACTGAGTCCACCTCCATGTCATGCATCCCTTGTGCCATGGCAAACTAAATACTATCCTGGGCCTTTCTACCTTCCACATTCAGATCCTGTTACCTGGAAAGCTCCTCTTCTCTGATTCTCTGAGACAACTAGTTTGGGAAGTCTTCTCTGACCCCAGGTAGACAAAATAAACCCTCAGTGCCTCTCTGCTACTTCCCTATGCTGCACACACACTGTTATGCACACAGCACACCAAACTGTAATTATGCTTAACCCTTTGTGACCCGACCACCTAGACTGCAAAGCTCTCTGAAGGAAAGAGTCGTGTAGGGGCTGACACAGATAAAAAGCTGCACATATTGGCTATTTACTTTCTTCCTACACTGAACTGAATATCTTTCTTATTTGATTATTGTCATACTTCAAATCATATTTCAAACAAGCATCAAAAATAATAATATGCGGCCGGGCACGGTGTCTCACGCCTGTAATCCCAGCATTTTGGGAGGCCGAAGTGGGCAGATCACCTGAGGTCATGAGTTCAAGACCGGCCTAACCAACATGGAGAAACCCTGTCTCTACTAAAAATATAAAATTAGCCAGGCATGGCGGTGCATGCCTGTAATCCCAGCTACTTGGGAGGCTAATGTAATCCCAGCTACCTGGGAGGCTGAGGCAGGAGAATCTCTTGGACCCGGGAGGCAGAGGTTGTGGTGAGCCAAGATCATGCTATTGCACTCCAGCCTGGGCAACAAAAGCAAAGCTCCACCTCAAAATCATAATAATAATAACTTGCAAATGAAGACCCCTGTGAAAATGCAGCTTTGGTCTGTTATAATAGTGTCTCCTGTCATCCACACAGTACTCTGTGATTTGCAAAGTACTTCCTTACTACCTTGTCTCATGTAATGCAATCCTCATGGCAACCTTGGCTTCTATAGTGTCTACTCACTTCTATCATGTCTAGATGCTTAAGACACATGGGGGACTCAAGGCCGGGAAGAAAGCTGGGAATAACTGTAACTGTCATAAACGGGTCACGTGGTTGTTGCTCCAAGTTCACTGGAGGTCTAGTCTGCTCATCGGCAAAGGTCCTCTGGGAACCAAGTCTGACATTTACAGTCTTATCTACGTCTTCCCTCTCTTCAGTTATATTTTGGAATAAATACGTAAATATATTTAATTCAATGCTAGATTGAATTTAATTCAATGCCAGAGTTTGCACCCTGGTTGAAAAGTCAGACAGAATTGAATATGAGAACCAACTTCTCCACTTAGCAGCTCTACAACTTCAGGCAAAATTTTTAACCTCTCCAAGCCTTGTTTTCTCTAACTGTAAAGTAGGAGTTGAAATAGTGCCTACTTCAATGAGTTATGATGAAAATTAAATGAGAAAATGTAAGTTGAGAATTCATACAGTCTGTCACATAGTCATAATAAGCATTTAGTACACGTTAGCTATTGATATGACTATGTTATGAACGTTACTCTTACTATTATTGACTAGGATGGTCCTAGACCTGTTTACCATTAGACAGATTCCTTTCTGTTGATCTGTTCTGCTCTCTATAATGGAGAAATGTTGGAGTGGAGATTAGGGGGTGGGGAACAAGTTTCCCAAGCTCCTCAGCTCTCAGTTGGCTTCTGATTTGATCAGCTAGATGCACTCTTAGGAGATTAGGAGAAGGGAGACTCCAGGGCATGTATATATGTCTGTCTGTCTGTCTAACTGTCTCTGTGTGTGTGTTTGTGTGTGTGTGTGTGTGTGTGTGTCTATCTGTCTCTCTCCCCACTAACTCTCTCTTCTTCAGGCAGATGCTCTTGTGGCATCTCAGGCCAATGCTGGACTTTCCACCATAGCTTCTGTTTGTTTTTAATCTCTGAATTGGCTCATCGCCGCAACCAATTCCCTACATTAAATTCCTTCTGTTTGAAACATCTGGAGTTTGTATTTCTCTGCTGGGCCTTGATTAGTGGATACACTAGGTATGTCCATTTGAGCAAGTTACTTGCTTCACAAAAGTACTTTTATCCTGTGAAAAGTTGCTAATATTTCAACATTTTGTATTGAGCATAGAAAGTAAAACAAATGGGCACATAGGCATCTTAGCACCTGGCACATAGCAGTCATTTTAAAAATTTAGTTTCTTCTTTCTACATTAGAAAAAATCGTTGTGTGTAAAGATTTCATTCTAGGAACTCTCTAGATAAAGAAATAATGACTGAAACTGTTACATAATCAACAATGATTATTACAAAATTACATGCCATACAGAATCTTGAAAGACCTAAAAATACAATTACAGCATATAGTCATATAATTGTGTCCACCCAAAAGGATATTTTGAAGTCCTAACACTCAGTACCTCAGAATGTTACCTTATTTGGAAATAGGGTTGTTGTAGATGTAATCTGTTCAAGATGAAGCACTATACTGGGGTAGGATTGGCCTTAATCCAATTTGGCTGGTGTCTTTATAGGAGAAGAGGCACAGACAGGGACACAGACAGAATGCAGTGTGAAGACAGAGAATTGGAGTAATTAATCTATAAGACGAGGATGCCAAAGATTGCCAGGCAACCTCCAAAGGCCTGAAAGAGGCAAGGAAGAATTACCCTTCGGATTCCAAAAGGGGTCTGGCCCTGCTAACACCTTGATGTCAGACTCTTAACCTCCAGAACTGTGAGCGAATAAATTTCTGTTTTGTTTTGTTTTTGCCACACATAGTTTGTGGTACTTTGTTGTAGCAGCCCTAGGAAATTAATACAATGGTAAGAAAAGATAATGAGTTGGTAGAATTCTGTTAGCTCTTAACATTCTCATCCTGTTATACATGCCCTGTATAATCCATGGGACCACGCATATGCCGAGATAGCATTCCCATGAGTAAGTTATGTTACATGGCACCCTTGACTCTAAGAAAGGGACATTATCCTGAGTAGATCTGACATAGTAAGGTGAACCCTTAAAAAAGATGGAAATTCCTTTGGGCGAAAGAGATTTGTAGTGTCAGAACATTTTTATTTGAGAGACAGTCTCCATTTTTGGCTTTGGAGATGAAGGAGGCACATGACAAAGTATGTGTGTGGCCTCTAGGAGCTGAGAATGTCCACCAGCTAATAGCCAGCAAAGAAATGGGGACTTCAGTCCCACCATCACAAGGATCAGAATTCAACCAGCAACAAGGATGAGCCTAGAACCAGGCATGGTGATGTATGCCTTTAGTCCCAGCTACTTGGGGAGGCTGAGGCAAGAGGATTACCTAAGCTCAGGAGTTTGAGACCAGCCTGAGCAACACAGCAATACCCCATCTCTAAAATCAAAACACAATGAGCTTGAAGCAGATTTTTATCCAGTGTCTCCAGATGAAAATTCAGCCCAGCTAACACTGTAACTTCAGTTTTGTGTTATACTGAAGAGATTCCAACCATGCTGTGCCCAGGTTTCTAACCTACATAACTCTGAGATCATAAATTTATTTTAAGCTGCCAAGTTTGTGGTAATTTCTTATGCAAAAAATAGAAAACCAATACAGGTAGGTACATTCACTGTTAAAATTTTATGTAATTATTAAATTATAAAAATGCTAAAGGTCATAAAGAAATACACAAAATATGTGTAATATAGCATTAACTTTAAAATAACTGAAATAAAATGGTACTCTCTTCTGATGGTATCTATGCCAAATACATATTTATGTGGATAAAACAAAAAATCAAAGAGACTTTGGATGTACTAGGGTGACAGGATTGTTAGTTCAAAGTTGTCATTAGTCTTCTTTTATCATTTTGAGAAACTAAAATATTATAAAATTCAAGATTTTTCTTGCCCCCAGCCCACACTAAACAGACAGGATAGACTCTAATAAGAAGCATGGTGTCCCATGAGCCAAGCTACTTGAAACAGAGAACCACATGAGAACTGACGTTCTATAAAATTCCACTGGAGAGAGAGAGTTTCTCAGTTAGATTAACATATCATCACATCACAAATGACTCATTACTCTAGAAATTCCACACAGGCCCTCCCTGTGGCCATTTTCCTCCCTGCCCAAGAGGAAGAAACATAGACATCATATACTTGGGGCTAAAATCGCAGCGTGCCTTAAGGGCCCAAAATAGCAGGCATGCTCTACACGTTCCACTTTGCATTTCCCATAGGTCTCTGTCTTGGTCTTTCTCTTTCCATAGCTACCTCCTAAGTGACTTGAACAAATTGCTTAATATCCTGTGGCCTCAGTGCCCTATCAGAATAAAGACATTTTGAATGCATTACTTAATAAATTGTACTTCCCTCTTTTTCCATATATTTACTGTGTGATCTTAGGGAATACAGTCTCTAGGAGATTCACTTTTACAACACCTGAAATGGGTAATGACTACCAATGCCTACCTCCATGGGAATGCTGCTAGCATCGGCACTAACAAGCAGAATTACAGTGTCAAGGGTCAAGCCACAGAGAGGACACCAAATTCCATCCACAGCAGAGAGAATGGTCAGCAAGTGCTGCAAATGGAGGCCAGCAGGTGGAGATGTACAGAGAGGTTGCTGCCTCAGGAAACTGAAAATCCAAATACTACATGGTGTAATGTAAACTCAGAGGCATGCCAAGCTTGGAGCTTGCTTTGGTTAGTAAAATGTGAGTACAAACGACCTAAGGTCCTTCAGGACAGAAAGAGCCAGTGCTCAGTTACCCACATCCTCTTTTCCTCTGTCATAGTCACCAGCAAAGTTACAGATGGTGGCTGCTCTATCATCTTGCAGTATGTTATGGATGTTTGTCCCCTCCACAAAATCTCATGTTGAAATGTAATCTTCAGTGTTGGATGTGGGACCTGGTGGAAGGTGTTTGGGTCATAGGGGTGGATACATCATGAATGTCTTGATGGCCTCCCGGCAGTAATAAGTTCACATAAGATCTAGTTGTTTAAAAGAGCCTAGGACTTTTCTTCTCTCTCCCTTGCTCCCTCTCTTGCCATGTGATATGCTGGCTCCGTTTTGCCTTTCACCATGATTAGCAGCTTCCTGGGGCCCTTGCTAGAAGTAGATGCTGGCAGTATGCTTTGTGTACAGCCTGTAGAACCATGAGCCAAACAGACCTCTTTTCTTTATAAATTACCCAACCTCAGATATTCCTTTATAGCAATGCAAAATGGACTAACACAGAAAATTGGTACCAGGAATGGAGTGTTGCTATAAAGGTATCTGAAGATGTTGAACTGGCTTTTGAACTGGTAATGGGTAGAGGTTAGAGGAGTTTAGAGGTCTCAGAAAAAGAGAGGGAGATGAGGGAAAGTTTGGAACATCTCAGAGACTTGTGAAGTGGTTGTGACCAAAATGCTGATAGAAATATGGACAGTGAAGGCCAGGCTGATGAGGTCTCAGATGGAAATGAAGGATTTATTAGGGACTAGAATAAAGGTCACTCATGTTACACCCTAGCAAAAAACTTCGCAGCATTGTGTTCATGCCCTAAAAATCTACGGAAGGTTGAACTTAAGAGTGACGACTTAGGGTAACTGGCAGAAGAAATTTCTAAGCAGCAAAGTGTTCAAGATATGGCCTGGCTGCTTCCAACAGCCTATGATCAGATGTGGGAACAAAGGAGTGACTAAGTTTGGAACTTACAATTAAAGGAAAGCAGAAAGTAAACATTTGGGAAATCTGTAGCCTGGCCATATGGTAGACAAGGAAAGAACTTTTTCAGAAGAGGAATTCAAGTGGGCTACGGAGCAACCATTTGCTAGAGAGATTAGCATGACTAAAAGGGAGACAAGGGCTAATAGCCAAGACAATGAGGAAAAGACCTTAAATCCATGTCAGAGATCTTCAATACAGCCCCTCCCATCGCAGGCCCAGAGGCACATGAGGAAAGAATGGTTTTAGGGGCTAGGCATGGGGCCCTTCTGTCCTGCCCAGCCTCAGGACACTGGTCCCTATATCCTGGCTGCTCCAGCTCCCACTGTGGCTCAGAGGGCCCCAGATACAGCTCAGGCTGCCAGCCTAGAGAGCATAATCCATAAGCCCTGGAAGCTTCCACATAGTGTTAAGTTTGCAAGTACACAGAATGCAAGAGTGAAGGATGCTTACTAGCGTCCACCTAGATTGCAGAGGATGTATCAAAAAGCCTGGGTCCCCAAGGAGGAGCCTGCCACAAGGGCAGAGCCCTGCAGAGAGGCTCTACTAGAGCAGTGCCATGGGGAAATGTGGCGTTGGAGTCCCCACACAGATTCCCCACCAGGGTACTGCACAGTGGAATTGTGGGAATGGGGGCCATGGCCCTCCAGACCCCAGAATCGTAGAGTCACTGGCAGCTTGTACTCTGAGCCTGAAAAAACTGAAGGTACTCAACTCCAATCCATGAGAGCAGCCACATGGGCTGTGTCCAAGAAAGCCATAGGGACAGGACCGCCCAAGGCCTTGGGAGCCTGCCCTTGCACCAATGTGCCTTGGATGTGGGACATAGAGTCAAAGGAGGTTGTTTTAGAGCTTTAAGATTTAATGCCTGCCCTGTTAGGTTCCAGACTTGCATGGAGCCTGTTGCCCTTTTCTTTGGGCTGATTTCTCCCTTTTGGAATGCGAAAGTTTACCAAATGCCTGTACCACCATTGCATCTTGGAAATAAATAACTTGTTTTGGTATTGCAGGCTCATGGGTGGAAGGAACTTGTCTTGAGTCTCAGATAAGACTATGAACTTTGGACTTCTGAGTGGATGTTCCAATAAGTTAAGACTTTGGAGAACTATTGGGAAGAAATTACTGTATTTTGCAGTGTGAAAAGGACATGATATTTGGGGTCCAGGGGTGGAATGATATAGTTTTAATGTCTGCCCCCTCTACAAATCTCTTGTTGAAATGTATTCCCCAGTGTTGGAGGTGGGACCTGGTGGGAGGTGTTTGGGTCATGGGGACAGATCCCTCATGAATGGCTTAAGGCTCTCCCTGTGGTAATGCATTCACATGAGATGCAGTTGTTTAAAAGAGCCCAGCACCTCCACCTCTCTCTTGCTCCCTCTCTTTCCATGTGACACACTGGTTCCCCTTTGCCTTCCACCATGATTGGAAGCCTCCTGAGACCCTAACTAGAAGCAGATGCCGGCACTATGCTTCATGTACAGCCTACACAACCATGCAGAGCCAAATAAACCTCTTTTCTTTATAAATTTTCCAGCCTCAGGTATTTTTTCTTTATAAATTGTCCAGCCTCGGGTACTTCTTTATAGTAATTCAAAATGAACTAACACATCTTGGATCCCATGTGTAGAGCAGAGCCCTATCCAAATGCCAAGGAATGTGAACAAACTGAACTTTTTTTTTCTAACCTCTGACTTATGGGGCTGTTTGTTACTGCAGCATTACCTCCTGCATCCTATCTAGTAGAGCTTCAAGCTACTCTCCCCCTTCAACAAGTGGAGAACATGAGACTGACCAATGAAATCATTGGCTCAAAAGCACATAGCTACCACTGATAGAACCAAGACTCAAGTTCAGGTGGCCTGACTCCATAGCCCATGACTCTCATTCACTGTGGAAACTTCCCTCTGTCCCGTGATGCCTGGATAGCCCAACATTGTGTTCAAGTGGAAGCCGGGATATCACAAGAATCCCACTTTAAAATGAGCAGTATACTGTGCCATTCATTACCTGGACTAATGAGTCAGAGGAGATGCAGGAGATGCCAAGTGTGAGGGCATTCTGACAGAAAGAGGTACCTCATCAGGAAAATAATCCTCAATGACACTGTTCTTCTCTCAAGAGGCTCCCGAAGAGGTCCAGGTGCCAAGGTAGTCCCTTTCCCCAAGTCCCACAGGATCTAATTGTGGGTTCTGTCCCGCCTGGATGTCAGCTTAGATTTTCTCCGGCCACAACTGGCTTGGCAGTGCGAATATTAGCCCTTATTTTAAGAGAAGCATACATCACATAGCAGCCCAAAAAAGAAGGCCCTACTGAGAACTTTGGGTACTAAGAGACAGGTTCTGTGTACTCCTCCCAGTTGATGATACACAGTGAGGTGACATGTTTGCCAGGGACAGTACACATGTGTGCACCCAGAGGTTCTGCAAGATCACTCACGCAAAACATGATATCCAGATTCATGACCACCTCAGCAACAGACCATCAGTGTGACCTTGGTTCTACCTCTGGGCCCTGGACTCCCTGTTCATAGCACAAGAGAAATGGAAAAGTGATATGTCAGGTGATTTCCAGCTTAAAAATGTAATAATAAAAACTGATGTCAACTCTCACACATGGCTGATAGGCCTATAAATTGGTACATCCCCTATGGAGAATAATTTGGCCATATCTATCAAAGTTAAAAATGTTTAGCAATCCCAGACCTAGGAAATTATGCTAAAGATATGTTTGCACAGTGAAATGATTTTTGCTCAAAGTTATTCATTGCAATATTGTCTGTAACAGGAAAAAACTCAAAGCAATCCAAATGCCCATCTATAGGACCCAGGTAAATAAATAATGGTGCATCCATACAATGGACTATCCCAGAGCTATGAGAAAGAAGGAGGAAGCTCTTTATGTCTGAATGCAGAAATATACCCAAGATACATTAAGTGGAAAAAATACAGCCAAACGAGTCTTTGAAATATGCTACAATTTATGTAAGAAAAAGAAGACAATATGATGGGAATTTAATTTTGGTTAATCTACTTATGAAACACCTTTGGAAAGATAAACACACATACATACAGATACACACACACACACACACACACACACACACACACACACACAGTAACATTGGTAATCTCCAGGGAAGAGAAACGTGTGGCTAGGATAAGGAATAAAAAGAGTAATTTTCAGTGTACATTTTTCTGTCTTGATTTTTTGTACCACATAAAATTTACCACCAAAAAAATGAGTAACACTGCAATTTTTTTAACTGCCACCAGCCAGGGGTTGAATAAGAATCAAGAAAATTCCCAAAAGCACATTCTGAAGATGCTGACGAATCTCAAGTATCTTCCTCCTGGAGCCCATTACCCAAAGGTTTCTCATGGGCAACATTTTTCTCTTCTCTATTTCCAATATACACTGTATTATCTACCTTCCTATCATCCATTGCTCCTCAGAAATTTCACCATATACCTTAAATGAAACTGTAAGACTTTTAATATTTTCTTTTCAATTTTGAAAAAAAAGAACTTAGGGATAAGTGAAGGAAGACACGTGGATGTGTGTCCCTGCCAGATTACACTAAAATGTAACCCCCATTGTTGGAGGTGGAATGTAGTGGGAGGTTACTGGATCATGGGAGTGGATTTCTCACAAATAGTTTAGCACCATCCCTCTTGGTACTGCCTTACCATAGTGAGCAAGTTCTCTTAAGAGCTGGTCATTTAAAAGTGTATAGCACCGCCCCACTCTCTCTTCCTCCAGTTTGGGCCATGTGACATGCCTGCTTCCCCTTTGCCTTCGGCCATGACCATAAGTGTCCTGAGACCTCCCAGAAGCCAAGCAGGTGCTAGCACTACATTTCCTGTATAACCTTCAGAACCGTGAGCCAATTAAATCTCTTTTCTTTATAAATTACCCAGTCTCAGGTATTTCTTTATAGCAATGCAAGAACGGACTAAGACAACACGGAAAGAAGGAAGCAGAACCAAGCTCTAGGTAAGGCTCTAATTTCCCATGCAGCTGTTGGGTGAGCACCTTGCCCTCTCAGAGCCTCAGTTTCCCCACTGGTTCAAAAAGAGCTATGGGATAGCTGAGGTCTCAGGTCTACTTCCTCCCAGCTTTATGTTTCCGGGATTCTAAGAATCATGTGGAATAGAGAAAAGGCAAGACCACATTTTGGAGGAAACTCTGGACCAGCTGTCTGATGTGCATTTTCTCACTTTACTAACTAACTGTCACCTGGCAACATCCTAAATGAACCAATGAGTGTCCAGATGGGGGCCAAACTAGGAGTCAAATCAACACACACTCACTTATTATTTATGTACAAATTCTGTGCCAGGTGTAGTATCAGAAGCCAGAAATGCAACTGTAAACAGGATACGATTCTGCCCAGACAGAGATCATAGTATAAAGTATACTATGTAGCAAACAAAAAGGTGATTTCAGTCTCCAGCATCTTATGACAAACACATCCACATCTGGCCACAACTGAGTAAATGGCACTTAACTTTGTATCCTGACAAAACAATTATAACACTACAAAAACATATGAGTGATTTTTTCAGCACAGTATTTTCATCCTTGATAGAGAAGAAATACAGAAGTGAGACTCGGGTTTGTCTTGGCTTTCTGCCTGGTAGTTATTTTCTAGACCCGACACAGAGAGGTGGAGGCCAAACAGAGCATCGCAGTCTTGTTGAACCGAGGAACCCGAATTACAGTTCTGGGCTGCTGATGTGTCTGGAATTTGTGAGGAAGGGTACCAGAGAGTTCATATGGAGAGTACCTGTTAGAATTTGGATACTGGCTGGCCTGCACATTTGCAAGGCAAAACTCTGTAAAGTCTAGAAAAGAGTGGTTGATGCAGGGCTGAGAGCTGAACAGAAATGTCAGAGGTTGTTCAGTGCTGGGAACCTCTGGAATCCTGGCCCACCTGTAGTGGAGATTCAGTTGAAACTTCAGAAAGAGCGAGTTATAGTAGTGAGTACCACATCTAAATCAAAGTAAAGTACACACACACGAAGATGACTGACAAGCCAAAATAGATCCCCCCTAACAAAGTATAAGACAATAATGACAGTTTCAGAAGGACATGCCAGAAATTCAACTGCTTACCAGGATAAAATTCAATACCATTTAAGTCCAATCAATATAATCCAGACCACCTACAGCAAACTACCTACCGTTCTTAGGTAACAAACAGGACATAAATAAGTAAGTAGATATGCAAATAAATAAGGAGTAAAAGGAACAGATCCCAAGATAATTCAGATGTCAGAATTTGCAGATGAGAACTTTAAAATACATACTATAAATATTTTTGAAAGATTTAAAGAAAATTGAATATAATGGGAGAACAGCTAGGAAATCACAGCAGAGATATCAGAAGCAAGAAAATAAAAATAAAAATTTGATGACTAAAAACTACCATGTCTAAAATAAAAAGCTTACTCTGGGGTCAGTAGCACTGCAGAAGAAAGAGTCCTTGAATGTAAAAGCAGATCAACAGAACTAATCCAATCTGAACAATGCATACATATTCACAAATATTAAAAAATAAAGAGACTTTGCAACCTGTGACAGAGCAGAAAAATATCTTTAACACATTTCTGAGAATTAAAACCAAAAAAAAGTAAGGAATCAAGAGAGATACCATATTCATGGATTGAAAGGTTCCATTTTATTAAGTGATAAATTCTCCCAAAATTGCTCTGCAGACTTAGTGTAAATATTGAACAAAATCCCAAAAGTATTTTTTTTCTTTTTAAATAAATCAACATATTGGTGCTAAAGCTTGTATGGAAGTGTAAGGAACCTAAAATAGTTAAAACAATCTTTATAAAAAAAGAGTCCATGTGCAAATCCAGAGATATATGGGAACTTCATACTGTTTACTCACGTTTGCTGTGAACCTAACATTGCTCTAAAAAATAAAATACCTTGTTTAAAAAGTACTTGTGCAGTGCGACTTGCTGTCTTACACTTCTGTTGTAAGAATCTTCCACTCTTGGTGGCTGCTTCCATGGTTCTGGGTCCCAGAATGAAAAGAGAGCATAGATCTCAGCTGGTCAGACCCATAGCTTGAATAGAGATGCTCTGCTAAACAGCTTGGATCAGCTGACTCCTAACTAAACCACAGACATGTGAGCAAATAAATAATTGCTATTTTTTTAGAAAAGCAGAGGTGTAGGTCTTACATGGATTTCAAGACTTATGATAAAGCTATAACAATGAAGACATCAAAATAATAAAAAATAGATCGACAGAAAAAAAAAAAAAAAAAAAAAAGAAGCTTCCTTGGAAATAAACACTTACCTTTATAGACACCTGATATATT
>NW_012105542.1:1213800-1223267 GCF_000951045.1 Mandrillus leucophaeus
ACATGGATTTCAAGACTTATGATAAAGCTATAACAAAAAAGAAATCAAAATAATAAAAAATAAAACCAAAAGACAGAAAAAAAAAAAAAAAAAAAACAAGACCCAGAAATAAACACTTACCTTTATAGACACCTGATATATTATAAAGGTTCAACTGAAATTAGTTGGGGAAAGATGATATATTTAACAATAGTCCTGGGTCAACTGATATCCATATAGACAAAATGAAAAATGACAGTTTTTATAGTATCTATATAACACTTTATGTGAAAATCAATTTTAGATGGATTACATAGACCTATATTTAAAATGTAGAGTAATAGAACTTCTAAAGATAACATGACACAGGATTTTTTTTATTGTGGGGAACACAAGTATGTCTTAAATGTGGTAAAAATAAAAATAAAAGACTGATAATGGGACATCTTTAAAATCAAAACTGTTATTCATCAACAGATACCATTAATTAAGTGAAAAGACAAGCTACAGAAAGAAAAAGGGTATTTATGATATGTATACTAGACAAGGACACATATCTAGTAAACATAAAGAACTACAAATCAGTAAGACATAATTCAATATTAAAAAAAAGATGGGAATATCCAATTCAAAAACATGACATCAAGATCACCTATGTGTGTGTGTGTGTGTGTGTGTCTGTGTGTGTGTGTGCATGCGTGCACATGCACGTGCACATAAATAAAGGTTGCTCAACTTCACCAGTCATCAGAAAAATACCACAATGAGCTATCACCACATACCTACCAGAATGGCTAACATTAAAACACAGACAACACCAACATGCAATCTGTCATATTAGAAAATTGTTTGGCAGTAACTGCTTAAGCCAAAGAACAACTCTACTCCTAGTTATATATCCAAGAGCAATGGAGTCCAATACTACCAAAAACACATACAGAATATTTACAGTCAAGTGGTTCATTATGTCTAAATAATAGAAACAACTCAGACGTCTATAAGCAGTAGAATGGATACATTTTGGTATATTCGTTCCATGACATACTATTTAAGAATAAAAAAGTGAACACAACATGGATGAGACTCACAAATATAATTTCAAGTGGAAGAAATTACCCCAAAAATATATAATTTATGCTCCTATATATACAATTCAAAAACAGGGAAAATAATTCTAGTAGTCATAATACCTTTGCAAAGGAGAATCAATGACTTGGAGTGAGACCAAGGAGGGCTTCTGAGGTGCTGGTTACATTCTATATCTCGATCAGGATGTTGTTTACATTATTATATTCAGTTAAAATGTGTGTCTTTTCCTGCATTTTTATTATTCTTCAAAATAAAGGTTTATCCACACACACACACACACCAAAAAATAAGGAACTGCAAGAGTCCAGCTGAGAGCTGACAAGAGCCAATGCAGTGATACTAGTGAGGGTAGGAAAGATATATAGTCAAGAAATATTCGGGAGCTAAGTTGGCAGGTCTGTTTTAATTGAATATACGCAGGGATGGGGTGGGGAGAGGATTGAGAGAAAGGCAGGAATCTGACATTAATCTTAAGTTTCTTTTTAGCTTCGCTGAAGAAATGAATGGTTGAGCCAATGATGGAGATCAAAACTTTGGGAAGAACATGTTGAGTTGAAGTGCCTGTGGCAATCCACAGGAATAACTCCAGCAGCTAGTTAATTGTGAGTTCAGTGGAACTGTCCGAGCAAGAGATATGGGTGTGGGAGTCATCAGCATCTCTGGTCATAATTAAAATAATGAGACTGGATACACTTGCTCACACACAGAACGTGGAACATGAAGGAGTGTGGTAGCCAGCACTCTAGGGAACATTATATTTAAGGGAAAGGCCCAGAAACAGAAAGCTGTGACCAAGACAGGAAAGATTCAGCTGTAGAAATTGTTAAGAAACCAAGCGCTATTAGTTATAGAAGCCCAGTCCTGAGGGTAAGTCCTGAAAAAGTGTGGCCAATAAAGTGAATTCTCTCCAACAGCTTGGCGGGAAGGCAAGAAGTGAGTTCTACAGCTGTGGTCCTTGGGCAAGTTATTTCTCATCTCTGAGCCTCATTTTTTCCAACTCCAATATGGGAATGTTACAGCTAAAGAGTATTGTTAAAGGCTATTGTGAGAAGTAAATAAGACAATGCATATAAAGTGTTCAGCAAATAGTGAAAGGTCTACGGTCACGGTGACCTATAGAAACTATGAGCAAATCAAGCAAGGTGTTCTTTCTCAGGATGAGAGAGATAGGGATATGTTTAGAGGCCAAATAGAAGAGCCAGTGGATGAATGTCACTGGATACCCAGGCAGAAAGGGCAGGCCCACATCCCCAGGTAGATGGAAACACCTGCCATTCTGACACAGGGTAAGAACGGATGTGGAGAAAGACACATCTGACAAAAAATGTGGTAGATGAAGCAATGAAAGCAGTCATTCCTACCAAAGGCCTCCACCATGAACTCACATGCATTTGGACAAGACCCCTAGGTGTAGGACAATCGGTGCAGATACTAGAGATACCGTAAGAAATAACAAATTTCATTCAACTCATTTATTCATCATTCAGCCACTCACCTTTGACAAATACATACTAAATGCCTACTGAGTGATTTACGGGGGAAAAAAATCCTTCATATCCTTGAAGAGAGAACAGTTCCACTGGGATGTTGGACAAGGAAGAAAAGTGCAGTTAATATATATTGAACACTGCCTTTGTACCGAACTGTGGGCTTCCATGCATGATAAATGATATCATGTGTATCTCTTAGCAGAATGGGAGGTAAAAATCACTATTCCCATTTTACATATGTGAATACTGAGGCATGAAAAGTTAACTGATTAACCCAAGGTCACATGGTTGTGTCTGACTGGTAGTGTAATAAGAGAATGCATATAAGCAAGTGACTGCAGGGGAGTAAGGTGAGATGGGTATTGCAGAGGTGCAAACCATTGTGAGAATTATGGAGGGGTCAATGAAGAAACTGATGTATGAGTTAGATTCTGAAATAAGAGTTAAAGAAAAAGGGTCAAAGGCAAGAAAAAATTGATGAATGTTCCATCGTCACCAGAATATATGTGTCCACAGCTTACTCCTTGCATAGAGAGAAGCTGTCTGTAGGTCCTGCTTGCCTCCCCATTATCAAAATGTGGCCCCTTCTTGAATAAGTACAATTCATTCTTATGACTGAAGTTATATTAGATTTTCTCCAAGCTTTCCTGGGTATGCAGAATTGTCCTTCTGCGCTGTCAAATCCCCAGATCACATACTTAGCAGCTGTTTTCAAGATATTTTGTCAGAATTGCTTGTCATAGAGGCACAGAATAATTTGTCACAGGCATTTTTACATCTGGTTGACTCCAATCAAATTATCCAGAGATGAGGTACAAACTTACAGATTTTATCAGTTTTAATTACTTAAAACAATTCTGATGGCCATTTGACTCTCTCCCATATCCCCCTCCACCATACTGAACACAAAGTTTCAGAAATAATAGGGAACAGATGGCAGAAATATTTAAGACTCTGATTTTTTTAGCAAAAATAATTAAGAAAAGATTTCATTTATTTTGATTTTTTTTTCCATTTAGAAACAAACTGCTTTCCATGGAAAACGACATCTTTGTAACATGCAGCCTAACTTTAAAAAAAAAATCCCTTTAATCCAATTTTAAACAAAATGAAGCATTCCTCCCAACTTGACTTTGATCAGGATGGATTTAGCACTTAGATCTCAGATGTGCTGATAATAGGAGAGGAACAGCTGTGAGTGGTTTAACCTGGTATCTGAGGAGCATTCAAAGACACACTGCAACTGACCAGGGAACTGGGCACAGCTGGAACTGAATGAGTGTTTATGCAGACCGGAGCTCCTGCTGCCTAAATCTCCACCCACTTGGAGCATCATGGAAAAGGGCCTTGGAACAGGTATGATTGATACAGAAGGCCCAGCACTCAGGATAAAGTTGGGCAAAAATGGATCCTGGAGGGAGGCTGATGTCTGGATGCTTCAGAGGCCACCATGCCGAGGGTTCATCTGTAAAGCAGAAACTGTGAAGGTGGAAATAGAATTATGAAGCAGAATGCCCAAAGCTTTTGATGGAAGCTTGGGTAAAACCATCTCAGGGTTTCCTTCCAGATGTGGGTTCTACAGTCTGCAGGCGGTGCTAGGAATGCATTCTGATACAGATACCAAGTTACAGACGAAAAATCAAGCCTTGAGGGCCGGCCATAAGCTCTAGATTCAACTCCCTCTTCTGCAACTAACTAGCTGTACAACCTGGACAAGCCACTTAGCCTCTCTGAGCATTGCTTTCCTCATCCAGAAACTTTTCCTATTCAGTGTTTGAAATACCATAGCAGAGCATCTGGCACAAAAGGACCAATAACAAAGAGACCTTCTGCATTCTGAACTCCACTATATATGGTTCCTAAATTACAAAATACTTCAAATGAATGATGAGCTTCTACAGACCTGTCTGGCTCCTTCTTGTGTCTTATAGGGGACTCACCTGACCATCCTATCTAAAGTAAGTATTTTAACCCAATGACTGAGGGGTCTTCACTGTCACATCACCACAGACAAGCACTGGGCCTGGCACCAGGTAAGGGCTTAGTCATTGTTTGATAAATGAGTAAAGACCATCTCAGTTGACAGAGATGGTCTCACTGTTTACAAACCTGTGTTCCTTTCTTTCTTCCTTGACACAGGCATCTGACACTCACAACCTCCCTTGCAGTTAATATGGCCATGCGGCTGAGTTCTAGCCAATAAACAAGTGACAATACGCATCCTCAGGCTTGACCCATCAAAACAAACAAAATCCAACAATAACAACAGAAAACAAACTTTTTCCTTCAAACTTTTGGTGCAAAAGGGCATGATGAAGATGGGCTAACAGAAGACAGAACCTGGATCCCTGAGTCACCACTTGGAGGCGAGCTGTCTATTTGAGATGTTTCACGAATAAAAGGTAAACTTCTCACTCTTCTGAACCATTACACACCGTTGGATTTGTAATGGCAGTTACCCTAACTCCGTAGGTCTCTAAATTGGTCGTATATCAGAATCACCTGGAAGACTTATGAAAGCAGTTCCTGAGCCCATCCCAGAATTTCTGATTCAGTAGGTTTGACATGGGGGTTTTCAGGAATTTGAATCCCTAATGAGCTTCCAGGTGATGCTGACCCCACTGGTTCAGGGGCCTCTTTGAGCATCGCTGTGTCTCACTAGAGAGTTGGGGTCCATAACCCTGATGAACTTAGGAAGCTCCTGGCATGCAGCCCTGTGCTTACCCATGTCTTCCTGCACACTGTCCCGGACGCTCTGAGCTCACAGCCTGTCAATGTGAAAAGACAAACATGCAACTGACAAAGTGTAACAAGTGTCAAACAAGAGGAATGTGGGACAGAACTAAGTGTTACCTCTACACAGACAGCACTCCTCCAAGGAGGTCGGACCATAGTTTGAGCAGCATGAACAAAAAGCAGGGAGTTTGCATGTTTGGGGTAATTTAATGAACAAAAGTTACTTGGGCCTAAAAGAAGGCAAACACAGAGACAGGATGCCTAGAAATGAGATGAAGGGTGGCTGAAGTCAGACTCAAAAGTTAAAACGTATCTTAAAGGCAGCAGGGAGTCCCTGAAAGACAAGGAACAAGGGGATGTCAAGGGAAGTGTGTGATGGTGAGCTGGAGATGAGATGGATTCACAGGGGGCAGAGTTGTGGAGGGCTCATGTGATGGGAGGATGTGGGTGTCACTCAGGTCTTGGTGGTGTGGGTGGATGGAAGCATGGTGGGTGGGCAGAGAACATTTGTAATGCTGTTGTAATCAGGTGACTGATCAGGCAAGGGTTGGGGAGGGAACATTCGGGCTGGCCTTCAGGCTTCTGGCTGGACAAGTGGATACACAGCCATGCTGAGAAGCGGACACAGACAAAGAAGCAGGTTGGGGGAAGAGGGTCAGTCAGTGCAGTTTGGGGTATGAATGGACTGTAGGACCTGCAGGCTTTGCAGCATCCTGGGGCTGACAGAGCACCAAGTTTCCCTTGTCATTCCCATCATGAGCCAGTTTCATAGTCAGGGTTCTGGCCTTTTCCCAGGAGATCCCTGCTGCCGTATGCATCCATGCACACACACACACACAGGTGCATCCCTCACCTCCATCTCCTAATTGCACAGATACCTCCCTCCACTTATCATCAGGCCAACCCATTTCAGACCATCAGTAAAATGCCATTTAGTGATAACCTCCCAATGATGCCTGACCCTTTGGTGGCTGCTGCCACATCCCCCAGGGACTCATGAAATTGTGTTTGTCTTGATACTGTGCTAGGGCCACTTTTTGGAAGGATGCCAATGCCCTCATGTTGCCAGAGATCTCTGCACCTGTTCCCTTTCCCTTCCTTGCAGGATCTAGCACTCTGCTCAGCTGCATTGGGAAATCCTGCCTGCTGGCCTCTTTGCTTCCTCCCAAGCTGTCCTCCCTTCCTCTCTGCACGTTCCTTCTCACCATACCGGGTCTATGAGTCACCTGATGAACTTGTTAAAATGCAGATTCTGATTCAGTAGGTGGGGTGGGGGGTGTCTAGAGTTCTGCATTTCAAGCAAACTCCAAGGTGATGCCAATCCTGCTGGTCTCCAACAAGATTTACCCACGCCCACTGTCTCCACTGCCTCATACCCACCTCCAATGCCTACCTCCTTACCAGAACATCTCTGGCTTAATTCGCTAATGGCCTCTATGTGACTAAATCCACTGGACACTAGCAACTGACCCTCCCACTCCTGGAAATAGTCTCTTCTCCCATCTTCTGACATTGGATGGAAGCTCCATGAGACTTCTTCTTCTTCTACTATAAATGGGCTGGCTGGAAACTTCCCAAAAGACATGCCTGTCGGTTCCACTTTCTGCATCCTCGCGGGGAGCTGACTTCCCCTCTCTGTCCCTTCTGAGAGTCTCAAAGTGCTCTGGGTCACTCTGTCTGCTCTCCTTCCAAACTCAGGAGAATGTCTTCATCTACAGCAGCAGCGTCCAGCAGAACTCTCCGCAATGCCGGAGATACTCTATTTCCACACTATCCCACATGGTTGACACTAGGCACATGCAGCTCACGTGGCCAAGAAACCGAAACTTTTATTTTTACTTAAGCTTAATTAATTTAAAGGGCTACACATGGCCAATAGCTGCCACACAGGACAGCACAGATCTATGTGCACAACACCCCAAAAATGGGCTCGTCGCACACCAGATGTCCCTCAGGACTATGGCAAACTTCAACAAGTTTGCAGTTATCCTGGAAGGTGGTAAACATTAGTGGATGGAAAGCATGCCTGCCAGACTCAGATGACTTGAGTGCAAATCCTGCTTCTGATACTGAATGAGCGACTTTAAGCAAGTCACGACCTCAGTTGTCTTCATTGGTAATAATATGAATATAACCTCAGAATGTCTTCCTAGGGGTAAGAGTAGTACCTATCTCACTGACTTTCTGGGAGTGTTACATAAGTGAATACATACAGAGAACTTAGGTCAATGCCTAACATATAATAAATGTTCAAACAGTGTTGTCTTGTTACTATTTTGACTAAGTCTCCATGCTGGTTTTCCAGAGAAGGGATTATTGTCTTACTGTCTTCATTTTGCCATCATTAGAGAAAAAGGGGCCATACCAAGAACACACAGAAAATGAGGGCTTGAATATGGTCCTGCCCAGCTTAAAAGCAGCTGGCAGGTCAATCAGGGGCTGTATGTCCCATGAGAAGCTGCAGTGACTGCCTCCAGGGCAGCCTTCCCTGTGAGCCGGGTTGTGGGGCACTCTCACAGAACTCACTATCTCCATACCCCCAGAAGAGGCTGGTGGTTCAGATGTAGCAATGGGGACACCTGCCATGTTCAGTGCAGTTGCGGCCTGTGGTCTACCCTCAGGGGCCTGACAAGGACTTGCAGCTCCCCTTCCCAGATCTTCAGGGCCTGCGTAATACCCCTCTTCCACTCTACCCTACAGGGACATGACACACCTCCCTTTCTACTCAGTGTAGCCAACCGTGTGTTTCTAAATTCAAAGGAGACCCCAGCAAGATGCCACATGCTTTTGAGATACCCTCATTGTCCTTCCTTGCAGAAGGTACCCTACCCCAAGAAGCAGTCATGGGGAGCCAGCCACCCAAGGAGTGCACACGGGATGAGTGGATTAGAAGGCTGTGATTTGAAAGCCAAAGGCAGAATCCTTGCTCTCCTATCTGTACAGAGTAGGCAGCTGGACTGGAGTGGGATTATCACTGGGAGTGGATCCAGAAGACTGGGACTCAAATCCTCGCTTTGCTGCTTCCTGTTTGACCTTAGTAAGTTCATACTGCCTCTCTGAGGCGGTCCTGATGAGTGAAAATAAACTTGTACACTGCAATGCATGACTTTTAAAGTATTTCCACAAGTGTGCACTTAGTCATTTATTCATTCAGCAAACATTCACTGAACACCCACTGTGTGTTCTGTCCCTGGAGAGACAATGGTAGGCAAAGCAATAAATCCCTGCCTTCAGAAAGCTCACTTTTTAATCTAATCAGCTAAGTGTAATATTAACCACTGAGATCAATCTTATGAAGAAATACTACATAGCTCTGAAAATGCATCAACATCAGGTGTGTGGTTGTTTCCATTATTCTGTTTGTCCCCCTAATTCAGTCTCGGTCCTCCCCGTCATGCACCTGGAGGCCCAAACCTATTCACTGCATCTCTCAGCCCTCTTACCCTCTGGCTGCCAGTAGGGGTCAGCCAGCAAGAGGCTACAGCAGGAGGTAGAAGGTAAATTTAAAACAAAAACAAAAACAAAAACAGAGCTCAGGGCATTTCTTTCTTGTTTCACTCCACCATCCCCTACCCCAAAGTTCTTAGTTTTCATACTTAGTTTCTACCACTCCCTCCCCTGCCCCTTGAGACCTGGGAAGTTAGAGCTCCCTGCTATTGTTTGTCCCTGGGTGCCTCCCCATTCCTCATTTGTTTCCTCACTTCTGCTCATATCCCTGTAAATAATCTCTTTATGCCTAGACGTGGTAGCTCATTCGTGCAATCCCAGCATTTTAGGAGGCCAAAGCAGGAGGATCACTTGAGGCCAGGAGTTCAAGGCTGCAGTGAGCTATCATCCTGCCATTACACTCCAGCCTAGCATAGCATCTTCCAATCTCTTCTTCTTTCTCTCTCTCTCTCTCTCTCTCTCTCTCTCTCTCCATTGCCACCTCTCCTCCTTTGACTCTGACCATCCCTGCCTCCCTCTTTTATGCCCGTTTTGATTACAGTGGGGCCAGATAAATCAGTATAATTTGCCCACCTCAAAATCCTTAAGTCCATCATACCAGCAAAATCCCTTCTGCTATGTGAGAGAATACATTCATAGACTCTGGACAGTAGGATGTGGAACTCCTTTTTTTTCTTTGAGACTGAGTTTTGCTCTTTTCGCCCAGGCTGGAGTTCAATGGCATGA
>NW_012105542.1:1224174-1230586 GCF_000951045.1 Mandrillus leucophaeus
AACAACACACACTGGGGCCTGTTGGGGGGTGGCTGGGGGGAGGGAGAGCATCAGGAAAAACAGCTAACTCATGTGGAGTTTAATACCTAGGTGACAGGTTGATAGGTGCAGCAAAACACCATGGTACATGTTTACCTATGTAACAAACCTGCACGTCCTGCATACGTATCCCAGAAATTAAAATAAAAATTAAAATGAAAAAAAAATGAATGTATTATCTTCCAGCACTGGAAGTAAGAAGTCAGAAAGTCAGGGAGTGGGCAGGACCACATTCCCGGAAACGAGGTAAAAATCTGTTCCCTTTCTAGACGAAAGATTCTAGAGGCTACTTGCATTCCTTGGTTCATGGCCCCTTCCTGCATCTTCACCACCAGCATAGCATTTTCCAATCTCTTTTTCTTTCTCTCTCTCTCTCTCTCTCCATTGCCACCTCTCCTCCTCTGACTCTGACCATCGCTCCCTCCCTCTTTTATGCTCCTTGTGATTACAGTGGGCCCAGATAAATCAGTATAATTTGCCCACCTCAAAATCCTTAACTCCATCATACCAGCAAAATCCCTTCTGCTATGTAAGAGAATACATTCATAGATTCTGGACAGTAGGATGTTGGCATCTTTATTATTATTATTATTATTATTATTATTATTAGACACTGAGTTTTGCTCTTTTTGCCCAGGCTGGAATGCAATGGCATGATCTCAGCTCACCACAACCTCTGCCTCTCAGGTTCAAGAGATTCTCGTGCCTCAGCCTCCCGAGTAGCTGGGATCTCAGGTGCACGCCACCACGCCCGGCTAATTTTGTATTTTTAGTAGAGACGGGGTTTCACCATGTTGGCCAGACTGGTCTTAAACTCCTGTCCTTAGGCGATCTGCCCGCCTCGGCCTCCCAAAGTGCTGGGATTACAGGTGTGAGCTACCACACCCAACCCGGATGTGGGCATCTTTAGGGGTCCATTATTCTGCTACTACAGGGGCCTAAGGCCATGTAGTGAATGGAAACTTGCCCATTGTAAAGACTAGGTCCTATTGCTGAGGTGTTACCTGCAACAATGTTGCCTAGAGACAGCTACAAACAAAACCAGGATTCCAAGGTCAGATGGCCATTGGCAAAAGTAGTCCAGCCTACTATCAGCTTTGTGACCCTGAGTGAGACACATAACCTTTGTAAGCTTCACTTTACCATTTGCAAAATGGGAACACTATCTGGTCCCCATACCGAGAGGATGACATGAGCTGGTGTGTCAAGAACTCACCGTACAGTAGGGCTCTCAGCTCTTCCATCTCTCTTGGCCCCCTCCTGCCTTCCATTCTCTAGACCCACACGTGCAGCCCACATTCAGTCCCTCAGCAGATGCCATCACTGTACTTCAGAGACTGATGAGCTGTTACTAATGGGATTTTTGTGTGTGAGCGGGGAGAGGCAGTGGGAGAACAGAAGAGCTTCAGTGCCTCATTCATCCTGCTGAGATTTTGACACAGACACAGGTCTTAAGAGAATTAGGCAAAGCAGCAGACATGCTATGAATAAACGTCAGTACCCCTCACAAAAGGTTACCTCCCAAGGGCTCACTTTTTGCCTGCAAATACTCTGGGGTACCAGAGTATCTCTGATCATGACGCCCATCTTTTTAACATCTTTTAAGACTGCCCTGCTGCTGACAGGACAGAGAGAGGCCTCCACTGTGGGGAACCTCAGATGGCCTTGTGCCTGTCTCCTGATTACTCTTCTCATTTGGCCTTCCATCCCCCCATTTCAATGCAAGCCAAAAAAGGGGAATTCCCCAAATTTGATATCTTCTCAGATATCTAATCCTATGTAAGACCTGTTACACGACATCTTTAAGTGAAGCTTCTTCAGTTGGAAAATGGGTCATTGTGAGGCCAGGTAAGATTACAGTTGGAACACACCAAGAACACTGCCAGGATACAACAGCTAGCAGAGATTTCATTAACAATAACACTTACAGCGTGCCAGGTGTTCGATATGGGTTGCATGCCCTTCTTTATCACACTGTCTAATAACTGACATCTTTCTCAGGAGACTGTGGACCATGGGAGGGTAGAGATGTGTCACTTATGTGTATGTGTGTGTGTCCCTGAGTGCCTAGAGCATTGTAGGTATCCAGTGAATGCTTGCAGGAAAGCCCATGGAAGAACAAGTAAGAAAAGGACAACTGGTATGCCCATCAATGTTCAATTTTGGTAGAAAGTTTTCTTCTGGAGACTCCAGAGACTGTTATTTTCCCTGGTCTACTAGGTCTTCCTGCTACCATACTGCGGCCACAATGACTGACCTTGCTAATGACACATTTGACCTTGTTACTTTTGTGCTTAAAACCTTTTAATGGTCTCCAGGTACAAGTGCAAAGTCCTTAGCTTGGTCAAATCAGACCCTCCTGATCTGGCTCTACTGGATTGTACCTCTCTTGCTGCATCTCCAACCACCCTTCTCCTTGAATTTTGTGCCTGAGCAGCACCAAACTTGGCACCATCCTCCAAGTACCACTGTATCTTTCCTCACATTGTGCCTCCATCCAGAGGCTCTCTTCCTTCTCAAAACTCACAATCAACTCTCTAGAGCTGGCTCCAGATGACCTTTCAGGGCAACCTGCAGCACGCTTGAAAAGAATTAATGCATATTATTTTTGCTCTCACTTCACTAAGAGCTGTAAATATCTTTACCATGCATCAGTATTTGGGCAGATTCTGTGCCCGATGACTGTCATACCTTGTCTCTAAGCCAGTGCTTCTCAAACTTTTAGCAGGCATCCTAATGCCCTGAATGACTTTAAAGACAGATTCCTAAACTCCACCCCCAGATTCTGCTTCAATAGGTCTAGGGTGGGGCCTGAAAATTCACGTTTCTGATAAGTTTCTATCACTGCTGCTGCTGCTGCTCCAGGATCACACTTTGAGTAGCACTGCCTCACTTGCGTGAAAATTACATTATCATCTTGCAAGGGAGGAGAGGTAAGGACTTGCCATAGGTTAAATGATCCAGTGCAGAGGCTAAGTTTTGAAACCCAGTCTCTGAAGCCACAGCCTGGCTCTTTTACTCAGCAACAGCACTGACAGCATCCAACACTGACTAGCAGTTAACTCTAGTTCATTCCACCAAGCACAAATACACAGTATCTCATTTAATCCTCAGAGTCTTCTAAGGTGAAGCCATTGTTCCCACATGACAGCTGATGAGGAAACAGGGGCAGAAAAGGTAACGTAGCCAAAGTCACATGGAACTGAGTGAAGGGACAATGACCACGAGCCCATGTGCTAACAAATGACCATTTTCTAAATGCAATGTTGCTTGCCCTTCATTGCAATTCTTGGTTTACACACCAAGTCTTCCTGGCCAGGCTGTGAACACCTTTGAGGTCGGGGGATATCTTCTCATTTAACTTCACATCCTAGCCACTGGCAAAATGCAAGCAATTTGCAGGTACTCACATATGTTTAATGAATTAATATGCAAGACTGAAAGAGTAAATAAATAAATAAAGAACAGAATAAGTAAATAAAGAACATAACCACATTCGTAGCTACTTGAGAAGTAGACTGGCCTTCTCTCTATAAATGATGTGACTTGACTCAGAACAATCCATAGAGGGGCTTCCAGGAGGTGAGTTTGTCTTAAAAAAAAAAAAAAAAAAAGAGCAAAACAATAATAACAACAACAAAAAAACACTTGATCTCCAGAAGCTGTAGGCTGACACTGAAAGAAGGCTCTGGAACCAGGCAAAAGACTGCAGGTTTGGCAAAATGAGGCTCCCACCCTGAACTAAAAATGCTTCTCTTGTTTCCCTGTTAGCTAATTTCTCTCCTTTCTGAGTCTACCAGGGGGGTAGGTCTAGCGGATGCTATTAAAACCCACAGCTGCAAAAGGGGAGAAAGAAACACAGGAACTTTTCTGTTGCTTGTAATCAAGGGTAAAAATAAAGAAGCACAATGAAAATTAAGGAAAATAAACAGTGATCAAGCCTTTTCTTTTCCACTTGCCTGTGGAGTCCTGCTGTGTGTCCAACAACAGGGGAGGAACAGGACTGAGATGTGGGATTCCGTCAGCTCCCGCTGCATGCAAGGACAGAAAGACACCTACAACAAGCCAGAGTTATAGAACTGGGGAGAAATGACTCTCACAACCCCCGTCTCCCACGTGAAAGGTGAGGCTGTCGCTATGTAATGAGAGAGTTGGGAAGACAGTACAGGAAGAGGAAAGGAGTGATCCGGGAATGAATGCTGCTTGGCCCCTGGCTGTGAGACACAGGATTGCATTCAGATGTACCCTTCAAGGTATCCATCCATTCAGATCTCTTGGGGAGTGGGCTTGGACTTGACCGGAGGCTCTCCAAAGAAATCATAGATTACCTGATTTCCCCATGGCTACCTCTTCTCTTCTCAGGATTTTGTGCTACACTCAGGATTCCAGCATCTGGGTTCTAAGCTGAGATTTGGCCTGGACTTCCCTTGGCCAAGCTGAGTTGACCACAGCTTCCAATGAAGCCAACAAGGATGATAACCTCTGCCGTATGCCAGGCACTGTGCTATGAGTCCGTCATACAATACCTAGTCTTCCCAAAAGCTCTATAATGCAGGTAGATTTGCCCTAATTTTACAAATGAGAAAGGCTCAAAATGAAAGTATGACACCAAACACATGAATCCATGTCTGTGTCCTTAATGTTGACAAAGAGAAAACCTGACTTACTACCCAGCGTCATTCTTCTAGAAAGTGGCAGAACATAGAACCTTATTCTGGTCTGTCTGACCTGGAGCCCACACATTCCATATTTTCCAGCAGGGTGCTCTGACAGACGGTAGAAGTTGGGCTTCCAGAGTCACTGCTAGAAATAAGACCACCAAAAGGGAAGAATCATGGCATGGGTGGGAAGTGAATTGAATAGCTGACTTCAGACATAGCTGATCAGCCACAGGACAAAAAAGCAGAAAGCAATAAGAGAGACGGCACTGAAGGCCCGGGGAAGTGTTAGAAGCAAGAAGGATAAAGAATAGAGGGCAAATTGGAGTCGAGGTAGCCAAGAGACTTTCTCACTTTCACCCCTGACAGAGAGAAGATAGAGCAAAGGGAACTGGAAGAGGAACAGAGGAGTTCAGGGTAGGTCAGTGTCTGAGGAAGATCAGAAATTCCCAGGGAACCAAATGCTGTCAGTTCTGGTTCATTTTGTAGTAAACACCGTGTAGTTCTGCTGCTGGAAGCACCCCCACCCTATCAACGCTGAATGCTCACAGCTTCATCCTTCCCTGGGAACGCTCTCAGCCAAGATCACGTTTGCTTTCTTGGAGGTGAGAGGACATGGCTGATGGCTGATTGTTGTGAGAATGAAAAAGTCTGGTCCTCTCACCTCAGTTTGTGGGCAATTCTAAAGGAGCATCCCAGCTCCTGGGTTCTCCCACAGGATTGACTGAGCCCTCAGTTGTAACTGCATCATAAGTCAGCTTCTCCCTCTGCCCAGCCCTGCCTTCCCCACTCCTTTACAAGTGGGTGTCCATAGAGCTTTCCCAAATAGACCTTCTGCACCCCATCTCTGTCTCAGATTTTGTTTCTAGTGAACCCAACCTAAGATACTCCCTGTACCTCTGTGGCTCCCACCACCCTTCAAGTAATTTTGAGAGAAGACCCACAGAATGGAAGGGAGGGATGGAGGTAACAGGTGAAGCAAGAACATCTTCACCCAGCCTGAAAGCATAGGCTCCCCTTGTGCAGCCAGATTCCTCTATGGTTCCACAAGCCAGCTGCAAGATTTCCACCCTGGTTCTGGCACCAGACATTCAGCGCAGTCTAATTGCACCAAATTTTATTTGAGTCTTCGCTGGGGCTGTCACTTCATCCAATTAAGTGGAGGTTACAGAAGGATCCACTTGTCATTACAGCAATTCCTCCTTGTGCTAAATGCTTCCAGAATCTTAACTACCAAGCAGGCAAGATCAGAAAAGATGGCTCCAGTGGAGACAGTAGTATTTCTCTTTCACAGAGACAAACACAGGCAGGCCCCCGAGGCTGACATGCACTACCCGTGTACAGCCGCTACATAAATTAGACAGGCCTAAATAAGTCAGGCTAGAGACGGGGATGGAAACAGAATGCAGATGAGGCGCAACACCAGGCCCAGCACTGTGTGAAGGCTGTGCATCCACATTGCTTGGGCAGCATAGTACAGCAGAAAAACTATGGAGCTAACAGCTAGGAGACATGAACCCTGTGCTCTGCTCTTTCTTTGATGGGTGCTGGGATGTCCAGCAAGCCCCTTTCCCTCCCCTGTGGCCTCTAAGGCCCTAAGTGATTTGATCCCTGACTATCCAGCCTCCACTCCCACTACTCACCCATCTATCCCAGCCACATCGACCACCCTCAGTCCTTTCAACATGCCACACTCATTCCTACCTCTAGAGTTT
>NW_012105542.1:1230636-1232901 GCF_000951045.1 Mandrillus leucophaeus
GTGGGTGTCCATAGAGCTTTCCCAAATAGACCTTCTGCACCCCATCTCTGTCTCAGATTTTGTTTCTAGTGAACCCAACCTAAGATACTCCCTGTACCTCTGTGGCTCCCACCACCCTTCAAGTAATTTTGAGAGAAGACCCACAGAATGGAAGGGAGGGATGGAGGTAACAGGTGAAGCAAGAACATCTTCACCCAGCCTGAAAGCATAGGCTCCCCTTGTGCAGCCAGATTCCTCTATGGTTCCACAAGCCAGCTGCAAGATTTCCACCCTGGTTCTGGCACCAGACATTCAGCGCAGTCTAATTGCACCAAATTTTATTTGAGTCTTCGCTGGGGCTGTCACTTCATCCAATTAAGTGGAGGTTACAGAAGGATCCACTTGTCATTACAGCAATTCCTCCTTGTGCTAAATGCTTCCAGAATCTTAACTACCAAGCAGGCAAGATCAGAAAAGATGGCTCCAGTGGAGACGGTAGTATTTCTCTTTCACAGAGACAAACACAGGCAGGCCCCCGAGGCTGACATGCACTACCCGTGTACAGCCGCTACATAAATTAGACAGGCCTAAATAAGTCAGGCTAGAGACGGGGATGGAAACAGAATGCAGATGAGGCGCAACACCAGGCCCAGCACTGTGTGAAGGCTGTGCATCCACATTGCTTGGGCAGCATAGTACAGCAGAAAAACTATGGAGCTAACAGCTAGGAGACATGAACCCTGTGCTCTGCTCTTTCTTTGATGGGTGCTGGGATGTCCAGCAAGCCCCTTTCCCTCCCCTGTGGCCTCTAAGGCCTTAAGTGATTTGATCCCTGACTATCCAGCCTCCACTCCCACTACTCACCCATCTATCCCAGCCACATCGACCACCCTCAGTCCTTTCAACATGCCACACTCATTCCTACCTCTAGAGTTTCCCACTCACTGATACCTTTCCCTAGAAAGGTCTTCTTCCTACTCTTTAAATAGCTGACATCTTCCCATTCTCCAGGTTTTAAACAAAAATGTATCTTCCTCCAAGAAGCTTATCTTGTCCACTTACCAAAGGGAGCGCCCTACTTACTCTCCATCATGATACTCTATTTGATCCCAACATAGTCTCAATCACAATTTGTAATTCTATATTGTTCCACTAACTCTTTCAAAGTCCGTCTCTCCCTGTGGAATGGTGGTGCCCAATATGGTAGCCACCAGCCATGTTCATGTGTGGCTTTTTAAACTTTTCTTAAAAAAAAAATAAAATTTAAAATTCCATTCCTCAGCCATGATAACCACATTTAAAGTGTTTGATAGCCGTAAGTGACTACTGAGCCAGAGATACCAGACCGCACAGACACAGAACATCCCAATCACAGCAGAAAGCTCTATTAGGCAGCTCTGGTCTACAGTATATGCTTGATCAGTTTCATTAACCCTTGAATCTCTGGGTACCTACCATAGTGCCTGGGTATATAGTACTCACTCAATAAATATGTGAGTAAATGAATTAACAAGCAAACAATGCATATTTTAAATAGAGATATGCTTAGCAGAGCCGAGAAGAAGGAATGTTCATTTCTGCTTGGGGAAGTTGAAGAAGTCTTCATAGAGAGGATGACATCTAACATGAGCTTTGAAGGATGACTGTGAGAAGAAGGTGAAGGGGCAGGCCCAGAACAAAGAAAACCACAGAGGTAAAAGCATCAAAGGATGAAACATCATACTGTTTCATGCTTACAGGTTTGGCAAGTTTCTTGCTGCAAAGTTGATTAGAACTCAGGTTTCCTTTCATTGAAAGTCCGATGCTTGGGGGCTCAACAGCTGAAATATTTGCCTCAGGGCCCAGAAGTTAATCGTGGTGGTAAAGTATATTTTTGAAAAGAAGGAAAAAATGTACTGATTTTTAAAATACAAGGTGAAAAGGGAATGCAGATGTTCATATTTTAATACTCTATTAAAGATCCCTGGATACTTATCTCCTGGCCTACATCTTCCTTGTTTTTGTGCTGCAGACATACTTTACCACACACAGGTTGTAGAGAAGACAAAGTACCAATTTTAGGATGGATAAATGGGAACGCTGATATCTTGAGAAGCCTCCTCAGCATGGAAACACAATGATGCAACCTCATGTGGAAATAAAGGTGCTTTACTTCCACCCTCACTTACTTCAATATGCTGGCACATGCTTGCTTTCAAGCAACTCCCATCTCCAGACACGGGGTTTAATCACCTGCCCTGCAGATGATGCGTACATTCTGACATCTGCATAGAAACAAGGTGACTC
>NW_012105542.1:1232951-1237967 GCF_000951045.1 Mandrillus leucophaeus
TAGAGAGGATGACATCTAACATGAGCTTTGAAGGATGACTGTGAGAAGAAGGTGAAGGGGCAGGCCCAGAACAAAGAAAACCACAGAGGTAAAAGCATCAAAGGATGAAACATCATACTGTTTCATGCTTACAGGTTTGGCAAGTTTCTTGCTGCAAAGTTGATTAGAACTCAGGTTTCCTTTCATTGAAAGTCCGATGCTTGGGGGCTCAACAGCTGAAATATTTGTCTCAGGGCCCAGAAGTTAATCGTGGTGGTAAAGTATATTTTTGAAAAGAAGGAAAAAATGTACTGATTTTTAAAATACAAGGTGAAAAGGGAATGCAGATGTTCATATTTTAATACTCTATAAAAGATCCCTGGATACTTATCTCCTGGCCTACATCTTCCTTGTTTTTGTGCTGCAGACATACTTTACCACACACAGGTTGTAGAGAAGACAAAGTACCAATTTTAGGATGGATAAATGGGAACGCCGATATCTTGAGAAGCCTCCTCAGCATGGAAACACAATGATGCAACCTCATGTGGAAATAAAGGTGCTTTACTTCCACCCTCACTTACTTCAATATGCTGGCACATGCTTGCTTTCAAGCAACTCCCATCTCCAGACACGGGGTTTAATCACCTGCCCTGCAGATGATGCGTACATTCTGACATCTGCATAGAAACAAGGTGACTCTGTCTTAGAAAGCCAGGAGGGTGGCCAAGATCACAGCAGGAGGACGGAGCAAATCCTTGGGTTTATGTCCCTTTAGAGGAGGAGGGTTCACTCTGTTCTGAAACACGGGCTCATTTACACAAGCAAACAGATCAGAACACATTACAGGAAGGAATTCCCACAGCATGTGCTGCTCTTTGCTTTGCCTTGTGAAGATAAAAGGAGGAAGAAACAAAAGACTTAGAGAGCAGAGCTGGTATGAGCCATGAAGCTGCTCTGCATTAATCATCTCCATCGCTCCCACTTCCTGCTGCCCTTCTCGACATAGGCCCTGGGTCTTTTGCTGGGAAAAGGCAGGTCGAGCTGGAGCTGGCTGGGGAGCTCATTAGTACCTCGCCAGAGCCGAGCGCTGCCTGCCTTCCAGGAGGCATTTTGAACTCTCCTTCAGTTACTTCCTTGCAATCAATATGCTGCTTTTGCAGTTGCTCCATCCACTGCCCTTGCAGCCATCAGAGGCTACAGGCTTCTAAGAAGAACCGTTTGGGTTTATCAACACATACATCTTCACTTCATAGGAAGCGGCATTCCATCCTTTGCACATTGGTCCTCTAGGCTCATAACACAGCAGGGTCCAGATCTGGTGAGAAGCAGGCTCCAGGGATGTATTGGGAATAGGGATGAAGGCCTTGGCCAGGTGCTCTGGCAATGTGGGCAGGAAAAGGCCTTGGTGGCAATGGTTGTTGCATGAGGAGGTCCTATGATCAGCTCAAGGGATGGCCTAGTAGTCTCAACTGGGAAGCAGACCCTGAAGCTATGTCTCCCAACTCAGACCTAGGAGCCCTGAAACACTGTGTCTGAGATGCTTTTCCCTTAGTGATTCCTGCACCGCCTGAGCCAGCTTATAGTTGTCATGCATATGGCCACTAGGGACCAGGAGAATTTGAGTTCTACATGTGGCCTGGTTGGCCCCACCCCTCTGGGCGGTCATCACTACAGCTGAGCCACAAGATCCTGGGACTGGGATCCTCATCGACCTCTGGGACATTAGGTTCTGGGGAGTGATACTGACTTCAACCCTGCAGGTGTAGCCTTCCAGAAGCCAGCTCCTCTCTGTAAAATAAAGGCATATAAAGGACCACTCTTAGCCCTTCCAATCACCAGCAGGAACCCAAGAGACAGAGTCCCTCCAGCCCTGAGAGTCTCCAATACCATCACCCTTCTTATCCAAACCCGGTAAAGCAATGCTGTTCTTCAAGGCCCACTGACCACAACCTAATGGATTGCTGAGGCTGCCAGATACCAAGACATAGCATTGTAGAAGGGCAGAGTTTGGCAGGATCCCAGGGGAAAAGAATTAGCACAACCTCATACAAAATGGGGTAATAATACACCTACCTCAGAAAATCTGCTGTGAAAATTATCTAAGATCATCTCTTCAAAGCGCTGTATTTAGCTTTTTCTTCAGTAACAACCAACCCCAAATCTTGATGTACACAGACACTTGTTTCTTGTTCTCAGGTCTGTTGATCAGTTTGCTTCAGGTTGTGTTTGAATCTGTTCCCCATGCCTCTCATTCCAGGAACTAGTCTGAAGGAGCTGTTGCTTCCAGGGGCAGGTTCTTCCAGAGACGGACGGCAGCAGGCAAGAGAGGAAGCAGGGACACATGATGCCTCCTGCAATCTCTCTTGGGAACTGTGCCTACATTCTACGGTTCAAACCAAGTCACATGGCCAAGCTCAAGGTCAATGGGGCTTCGTCAAAGCCAGTCAGGAAGTGTACTCTGCCCATGGGGAGGGATCAGGAAGACTGAATCTTTGCAGAAAAACCACACAATGTTCCAGAAGTGCTCAACAAGGAACTGAGATATAGTCATCTCTCAGAAAATGTTAGTTATTATCAACATGAGTATTATCATCACTATTAGTAACAGGCTTTGCTGATGATTCATTGAAGCTCAGATAAGGTTGGGCTGGATGAGACACAGTTTGGAGGGCTGCTACTTGGGAGTGGCCCTGGGAAAGCTTTACCTCTATTGCTTGGTCAAGGTCAGGACTAACTGTAAGAACTGTGATGGAGCCAAATGCACTAGAGGAGAGGGAAACGGCTTCAGCCAGGCCAGGCTTGACCCCAGAGCTGTCCTTAGAACCAGGAGGAATTGGAGGAAGTGGCATCCCACAGAAAACTGAGTTCATGACAGAACCAGGACTTAAACCCAGATTCCCTTACTCTAATTCTAGATTAAATCCCTACTCCACCCTCACTAGGAGAGAGAACATTTTGAAATGAAATTGATTCCTTTCTACATATTTTTCTTTAAAGAAAAAAAAAACTCAGTGTTTATTTTTATTTCTTTTAGGCTGAAGCTTAACTCCAAAAATAGTCTTTTTCAATAGCCCTGTCATTAGCAGTTGCTACAAACACTATGTCCCCCACACGTTGAACAGCATGCACGACACTTGAAAAGAGCAATTAGAACAGAAGTCTCCTGAGAATCGCAGGGAAGGCAGTGGCTACAGCTCCTGATGCCTACAGTCTCCCAAGGACATGACTGGGAGCCAGCCCTGCCCTGGGACTTCTCGTGCCTCTCTGTGGGCTGTCCACACCCTAGCATTAGCTCTGTTTTTTGCTTGACTCTGTGCTAACCCCAGGAGAACTTGTGGCCACTAGGCCCTCAACTTCACTCTAGTTGTCGTCCTTAACCTTAAAGAGGTCTTAACTTAGAGAGGTCACTAAGCCTCTCTAAGTCTCTGATTCCTCACCTGGAAAATAAGAATCATAATAATTTTGGGATATTTGAGGCATCCTCATCATTTTGTACACATCAGAGAACTGTTTGATTTCATGGGAGTGGCCACCAACTGAGCTCCTCCTATATACAGAGATCCTGAGAATAAAAAGATAGTTGTACATAGCCCTTGCCTTCAAAAAATTATAGTCTAGCAGACGTTCCTGCTGTTGATTTGGGGCATGTAATATAGTTGACAATGGTGCGGAAAGTTCCAGGCAAGACTTCCCTGTAGGGAAAATGCATGGGCTGAACTATAAAAGGGTTGATGAAGTAGGGAAAGGTATTCCAAAGAAAAGGAACAGCATGTGCAAAGGCTCTGAGGCTAACTAGAACTATCTGGGCTGGTTTCCAGCCTGGTGTGCAGTGAAAAGGTCTGAAGGAAAAGATATCATGAAGGGCTTTGTCCACGCTTGCTGCAAAGAGGCAGCAAGTAACACAGAAGTATCCAAGCCCTGCAGTTCCTTCATTTATGGAACAAATGTCCACTGAGGGCCCACAATGTGCCAAGCAACAGGGACCCAGGTCGAGCAAACACAGACCCAGTGCCTGTCCTCGTGGAAGCCATAACCTAATGAACCTGGCCTGTTTGCTACACATGTGTAGTTTCAAGAAGTCACCTTGGATAGCAAGGGTGGTTACACTGGGGAATTAGAATTTGTGTGGTCAAGAAAGGGGGTTCATGGAAGGGGTTCCTGAGAACTAAGGCTGGAGAGAGACACAGGGTCCAATTTATGCCCTTCTGTGGGCAATAGGGCCTTGGCAGGGGAAGGGGGCAGGCTCTGACCTGACAGTAAGATAAAGAAACTAAAAGACAAGGAGAGGTGGAAGGAGGGAAGGAAAGGACCAGCCCCCAGCCTCTCAGCCAGACCTCATCACCCTCTTGTCTGCTATGAGTCTGTGGTCACTTCTCACACCTGGGAAGGTACAGACCTCTGTATGAGCATAAAAGGAGGCGTCTGAATTCTTCAGAAGCAAAAACATACAAGAATAATCCAAAAGGAGTTGGAAGGGAGATTTCAAATTCATAAAAGCCAATATACATGGGTGCTGTGGACTGAATTGTGTCAGCCAGAAATATATGTTCAACACCTAACTCCTGGTACCTGAGAATGTGGCCTTATTTGGAAATAGGGTCTTTGTAGATGTAATCAGGCCAAGGTGAAGTCATACTGGAAGAAGGTGGGCACCAAATCAATGACTGGCACCCTTATAAGACAAGGGACATTTGGACGCAGAAACACACAGAGAGCAGGCGGCCCTGTGATGACAGAGGCAGAGAAAGGAAGGATGCATTTATAGGGCAAGGAATACCCAAAGATCACTGGCAACCAGCAGAAGTTAGAAGAGGCATGGGCTGGGCACAGTGACTCACACCTGTAATTCCAGCATTTTGGGAGGCCAAGGCGGGCAGATCACCTGAGGTCAGGAGTTCAAGACCAGCCTGGTCAACATGGCGAAACCCTATCTCTACTAAAAATAGAAAAATTAGCTGGGCACGGTGGTGGGAGTCTGTAATCCCAGCTACTTGGGAGGCTGAGGCAGGAAGAATCACTTGAACCAGGGAGGTG
>NW_012105542.1:1239104-1270724 GCF_000951045.1 Mandrillus leucophaeus
AAAAAAGAAAAAAGAATGACATTCTTACCACTCTCTAAATGGTATCACTTATGAGCTCATTTTTCTTCTCCCCTCCACTAGAATGTCTGCTTCAAAATAGTAGAAGCCCTGATCCATATGGCTGTGTGGTGTATCCCTGTGTCTAGAAGATTACTGAGGCATAACAGGTATTTAATAAATATTTGTCACATTAATCAGTCAACTAATAGGGGGCACGTGGAGATTAAGACAGGACCGACCAGGTGTATATTTCTCTACTAATTTAACAAAGTGGCAAATGGGGCTGGGCACAGTGGCTCATGCCTATAATCCCAGCACTTTGGGAGGATGAGGTGGCCACACTGCCTGAGCTCAGGAGTTCGAGACCAGCCTGGGCAACATGGTGAAACCCTGTCTCTCCAAAGAATACAAAAATTAGCTGGGTGTGGTGGCACCTGTAGTCCCAGCTACTCAAGGAGGCTGAGGTGGGAGGATCACTGAGCCTGGGAGGTTGAAGCTGCAGTGAGCCATGATTGTGCCACACTCTAGGCGACAGAGTGAGACCCTATCACAAAACAACAACAGCAACAATTAAAAAAAACAAAATGGCAAATGGTACTAATTGCTTGCTGTCCTCAATCAAAGAATACTCAAAGGAAAATGTTAATGCCACACATTTGTGCAGGCTCCACCCCTGCACCTCAGAGTCTGCAGAAGCCATGGCTAACAGCTCCATGGCAGTGGACAAGACAGGTGTCACCCAAAACGTTGACATGTAACAAGGCATTAATAAAAAATGAAAGAGAGAGATGAAAAAAGCAGGATATATGGAGAATGAGAAGGAGAACAGGGGAAGAGAGGAGGACATGGTAGGGGGAAGAGAGGAGGAAGAGGAACTGTTTTTCAGGAGGGACTATCAGTAGCAGCAGACGCTGACAAGCATGGCAGTGGTGAGCCAAGTTACCTGTTTGTGACCTTTTGAATGCATAGAAATGGTGGCAAGAGAGAGGGAAGGGGCAGAGGCTGGTGGACACTGAGGAGAGGAGAGAAGGATGGGGAGGCGTGAGACAGGAAGTCAGGGAAGCAGAGGGACAGGCAGAAAGAGAAGCTGAGAGGGACTGAGACTCTGAAACAGATGTAGATAATATAACTTATTTCTGAACACATTTGGTTCTAAAATGGGTTTCCATCAGTGTGAAATTAATCACAACAAAAATTTAAGGTATTAATAGATCACTCTCATTGTTATTTAAGCCTGAAACCAGGAGACACAAACTGCAGACCACAACCTACCAATCAGCCCTAACTCTTCATATGGCCAACTCGCTTCCTGCTCTACTACAGAAAAGGGGGAGGCGCATGCCAGTGGGAGCCCTACCTATGCATGTCCTATTTTGGTATGCCCAGCATTCCTATTGAGGGGAAGGGCTCTTGTCCCACTTTGCATCCTCCTGGAGGGCCTGGGTTCACATACTCTGGCTAAAGAATTGGGCACATGACTTAGACTGGGTCCTTCCATCTGCCACTGGGCAGATGGTGGGTCTAGCATTGGACACTCAACCCTGGCAGGGATGGGCAGAATCCTTCCCTGGGATTGGCCTTCAAACATGGGGAGATATAATCCTTTTGCCCTTGAGGTTGTTAAACTAGAAGGTATGGATCTGGAGATGCCAGCCCCTGACTGGCCCCCAACTTATCCCACAAGCATGTAGGATAACAGTGTCAATGAGGAACAAACAAAACAGAAAATGACAAAGCAGACAAAGCCCTGGGTCCTCATTTGAGCCCTAGGATGTGACTCCACACAGAGACAGCTCCATGCCAGAGCATTCCAGGGACATGGGCCAAAAACCTTCCTCTGGGGCTTTATCCAGTTAGAGTTGGGTGGCTGCCACTTACCACTGTCAGGGTCCAGGCTGAGAATGGCTCCTCATCTCCATCCTCCTGCTCTGTGCAGCCCCCGCCGAGTCCTCCTGCCCTTGACTATGGCAATGACCACAGAGTTTTGGCAGGACAAGAGCAGGACTATAGGCAGTGATGTCCCAGCCCAGGTAAGTGTCAAGGACTGAGGCAATGGTAAAATCCATCCTGGCAGTGAAATGGAGCCCTGCTTCTGAGATGCAAAAGAAAGGCAGGGAAAAGTCATGCATCTGCCAGAGGGAATTAATCCAGAGCCAGTGGGGGAAGAACTGGCAAGTGGGGCTGGCAGAAATGAGCTGTGCAAACAGGTCCTGAGGCAACTGTCTGCCGTCAGACTGCTCTGCCTAAGAGCCTCCGAGGAAGGAGAGAGAGGGGAGGAGCCAGGGCAACATGGTAGGAGGCCGGAGCTGCCACCAAGAACTTCTTCCTGGGATGGGAAGGGCACTTGTAAGGGCAGAAATTCACCAGATCCCATTGAGGACATTTATATTTCTGTGCTACAAACCCCCTCCAGTACCCTAAATCCTCAGAAGTCTATCATACCCCAAAGAACTTGAGAATGTGTGTGTGTGTGTGTGTGTGTGCGGCACGTGCGCACGCGTATGTGTGTGTGCACGCACATGTGCTTGTGCATGCTGGAGAAAGGATGAAGAAATGCTAAGGGGAGCCAAGTTCCAAATTTGGAAGGTTTAGAGAGGACAGAAGGTGTAAGGAGTAAGAGGTAATTGTGGATGAAAGTCAGAAAGAATGGAAAACAGATACGTCACAAGTGACCATAAGCGTAGACACCCCTAGGAATAGGCACAAAAGCAAAAGAAAGCTAATGATACTGTAATCTCAAAGGTCATGGTAACTTCTGTTGGCACCGTGGTTGATAAATATGGGGCTGGGTAAACTCTTCTCAGATACAGCCCCAGGAATGCCTGGCATGAGCCCTTCTGTGCAAAAGCAATCACTACTGTTATATCCATGAGCAGTTTTTTCTGCTATTTTTTAATTTTTTTAATTTTTATTTTTTTGAGATGGAGTCTTGCTCTTGTCACCCAGACTGGAGTGCAGTGGCTCACTGCAATCTCCACATCCTGGGTTCAAGCAATTCCCCTGCCTTAGTATCCTGAGTAGCTGGGATTATAGGCGCCCATCACCACACCCGGCTAATATCTTGTATTTTTAGTAGAGACGGGGTTTTACCACGTTGGCCAGGCTGGTCTCAAACTCCTCACCTCAAGTGATCTACCCGACTCGACCTCCCAAAGTGCTGGGATTACAGGCATGAGCCACCGTACCCGGTCTTTTCTGTGATTTCTGAAGACAGTAGGGCAGTTCCTTGATGACATCAGAGACTACTAGTCAACCAAGAGTCTAACGGTCGTGGTTGGATAAGAGGCGGTGAGAAAGGTGGTAGCTTGGAGTCGGGGTGGTAAAGGTAAGGCCCACAGGCACAGGCAATACCTAGATGTACTAGATACGGGTCAATAACTGCTAGACATGGGTTAAGACCTGGGAGGAGGGTACCCTGTAGTTTCCTTCATCTCTCCTTATCTCAGAAGTGAAGAAATAAAGTCAACAGAGCCTGGAATTCAGCAGATGCATGCAAACATATCTGAAAAAGTTGGCTGGTCACTTAATGAACTATATTACCCTAACTTGAGACAAACAGTGAAGAATAAAAGGTGGTGGTCAGCTCACAGAGATGAGTCATAGAAGAAAAGCCACAGAGATGAGTGCAGATGTGCCCAGGGAGAAGGAGCACCTTTCAGACAATTTAATCCCCATAGCATTGTGGGTAGATAGAATCAGCTAACTCCTCCTGCTATGAGACCAGACTCAGCAAACCTGCTTCTGATCACTGTTCGACTCCCACAAAATGCTGACTGGAAACTATGGCATTGTCTGGATGCTGTGGGTATCTATCCACTGCATAGGTGGCCAGAATAAGGTTTCTAAGCCACCAAGGCGAGAAGGGCCAGGATAACAGACAGAGCCTCCCTGCAGTAGCACCGCCTGTCCCGCCCTCATGGGTTGGACAAGTCACAGTTGGCTCAGCTTTTTCTCATTCCCATCACAGCCCAATGAGGTTATTGGGTGAGCAGAAGTGGTGCTGGACTCCACACAGTCATTCAGGGACCCAGGCTTCGATCTGGAGCTGCTGCCGGACTTAACACGTGGTCTCAAATGTCACAGTAGGAGGGGAAAAAGAGAGAGGGCTTGCATAGGGGAGCTTTTTGAATAGGTCTGGCCCAAAAGGAGTATATATCACTTCTGAACACACTCCTCTGGCCCCACCTGAATGGAGGAAGCTTGTGTGCCCAGAAGGAAAAATAAATGGTACAGAGAACAAGTAACATTATCACACAAGTCTTTGAACTTTCTTGCTGGTATGAAGCAGGTCCTACACTCTGCGATTTGCATACTTTATTTCACTGATCCTCAGAAAACATGAGGCAAGAAACATCCTTCTGTCCCTTTCTACAGATGGAGAAACTGAGGCTCAGTCATGTGCAGAGTTGCATTCAGCAACAAAAAATGAATAGAGCCAAGAATGAACTCCAGCCCTGCCTGCTTCTAAAGTGCAGCCTTCTCACCTCCCCTTACGAAAGCTCTTTCCAACTGCTTGCTCAGGCACAGCAAATTGCAGCCCTGTCTTGCTGGGGTCCCAGCAGTTCCTCACTCACGTGTGGAAGAGATTAAAAGAACAAACCACAGAGCACATTTTGCCGCTGATTAACTCAAACAGGAGGCTTTCTCTCACTGAGAACAGACGATCAGCCGCTCTGCCAATAACTGCCTGCTCCGTACCACCAGGCCACATTCCATCAAAAAGGCACAGTTTCCATTTACTGGGTTGAAAGTGAGTCACATCTGCCCCTGGATAGACATATAAAGCAACAGGCATGCTACTCTGATTAATAATGAAAAGCTGGTGCAAGCACATATCATTTTAAAAGAGAAGAGGCCAAATCCTAGCCTCCTTTTCTACCAGGTTTAGGAAAGCATGAAAAAGGAGAATGATCATATGGGTTAGGGGGGGAAAAAGAAACTTTAAAGAAGCAGAGAAATACACCTGCTCAGGAGGTGGGAAAGCAGAGATTTTATACTATTCTGGGAACCTTGAGATTCTAAGGAGCTGCATCATTTGTTTTTTATACTATTTTAGAAAGGCATTCCATTGTTTAAGGAGGGAATAAGTGTGAAGCCTGGCCTTAGAATACAACCCATTATTTTGACAAATAGTCGAGTCAAGACCCTGAGCAACGGTCACTTAAGTCTAATTAACAGGAGAATGAAGGCCACATCTCTTCTTAGGTAAACATCCCCTAAGCCCTGCTTCTGAGCTCCCTGGATCAAAATGAGCACATCTTGGGCAGGGGACATGTGTGAAGTTTAAAAACAATGCAATGTGGGCACACCGAACCTCACTGATTATACTGGGAACCCACAGCTGCCCCAGCTGCTGAGATATGGCTTTTTTTTGGCATATGCTTCCCGCGAATTGCTACTGTTTTGTTTTTTCAATGTTTGAATGTGTTGCCACGATTTCTTCATGAGAATCGTTTCTAAATGATTGACAGTGCTTGTTTTTGAAATGCAAAATGTTTTACTCTACCTCCTTTTCTCCACCCCACCCACCTGCAGTTGGAGTCACTGGGCTGCCAGTAGGTGGACCAACTGGCTTGGGTTGGATGCTGGGTGAGGCCAGGTACAAGGACAGCTCCCATGACCAGCTGGGCTGGCTTGGACTGTTCACCTGGACACCCTGCCTCATGTACCAGGCCCTGCCTGACAGGAGGATCACCAGTCCTCCGACTCCTAGTGCAAGACCTACCCTTCAGGATCAGACTTCCAAGCTGCCACATCTGGCCAGACTTTACCTGAGTTCATGAGTTGAGTTTCATGGCCATAGCCAAGTCTGTCTCTAACCCCTTCCCATAACATAGAACACACAATTTCTGCCCTCATGGATTCTGGAATTTGTAAAATCTACATTAAGAAATAACAGTTGGGAAGAGACTTTTTTAAAAATCTTCAAAAACAATCAATATCTGACAAGAAAAAGATACTTGCTCAGCTTTCAGATGGTACAGAATTTGGACGTTTAAGCCCAGTATCAGTGGGAAAGGAGGAAGCATCTTCCCATCTGTTTTCAGGTAGGCCAGAAAGTTTTCATTCAAGACATTAAGCCTGTGGGGGTTGCTAATGGCTTTTTTTGATCCAAATTGTATTAATTAGGAAAATACTAATTGCTGTAACAAATAAACCCCAAGGCTTAGTAGCTTAACACAATAATAGTTTATTATCACTTCAATATTAATAATAGGCCTGCTTAGCAGACAATTTTCCTCCACAAGGTGATTCAGGGGTCCAGGCATGTTCAATATTTTGACTCTCCCCTCACCTTGAAATTGTCTGCATCCAGCCAACCAAAGAGCGGGGGTGAGAAGATGAGGAATGACTACATGCTTTTTAATTCTTTGACTCTGAAAGGACATGCAGCAGTTCTGCTCACATTCCTTCGACTGGAACTATTATCATAGGACCCTACTGATTGCAGAGCAGGCTGGGAATGTAGTCCATGGCTAGGCAGCTGCTTCACCACTTTATCTTATGGAAGGGAGGCACGTGTGCTTAGTGGGCACATCAGGCCAGCTTTATTGGCCTGAAAGTTAGCAGAAATTTCTCCCAGATCTCAGAAATGGGGAGTCAGTCTGCATGTACCTTTTGCTGTATTTCCCTGGATAGTTAGGGGGGAAATGGCAGAGGGAAGGCCAAGCATCACTAGTCAGAGTAAACCAGAAGACAAACATCAATTTTCCAGAAAGGGATTCTGGGGCTCAAATAAGTGGAACCACTTCTTCACAGCCATGTCACCAGCTCTGCCTTCCCCTTCACACAGCTCCATTGGCCAGAGGCCCACAGAGGAAGTATCTTCCCATCTGGTTTCTGTACGTGGCGCCCTAGATGAACACTAGGGCATCAAGTACAGAAGCCTTCCCGTGGGGCAGGATCTGGGCCAGTACAACTGGCCTTTGGGGCTGGATCATTCTTTGTTGTGAGGGGGTCATGCTGTGTATCGTAGGGTGTTTAACAGCATCTCTGGGGGCTCCACCCACTAGATGCCAGTACCCCCCTCTCCCGTCGTGACAATCAAAAATGTCTCCAGACATTGTCAGATGTCCCCTGGAAGGAAAATCACCCTCAATTAAGAATCACTGGTCCAGGCAGAGGCTGCAGTGTTTCAGAGGTAAATGAGGCTCCAGTGACTGGACAAAAGCAACGATCTAGAGCATTCTTACAGATCTGGAGCCCATGGATTAACTGAGTTTAGCCTAGGCTGGAACTTGGGTTCTCAGAAGAAATATTACATATATATCTGTCACAGAATAATACATTATGGAAAATTAGCATAAGGAGGGTCAGAAAATAGTCTCATTTACAGGCTCATTATAGGAAGAGGGCAGGCCTTGGACTGTGTGACTCTGATGAGACTGGGTAATCCAACTTCAGCATCCTCAGTGGCAACAGGGGACCGTGGTGAAGACTGAATACAACCTCACGAGAAGACAGTCGGTGAAGTGTCTGGCATGCAATAAATGGTCCACGAATGGTAGCTAACTACAGGCTTTGCAGCTTGTTCCATACCTCAGATCATTCTTCCATTTGAACACAGGAGGGTAATGTTCCAAGTGAATGAGAATTTAATGCAATTGCCATTTGATTTAATTTCCAAATGCGTCAAAAGTGTGAATGCAACACATCAGCATGCAGCTGATAAAGTAGTCAAAATAATTCAAGGAAACCAATACTTGTCAGGTTTTATTTATCCACATTTACGCTTTTTTAAAAATAAGCTGGTCTTTGTGCCCATATAGAATACAATATACATAATATCTCCCGGTTAGCCTCCCCCCACACATATGTTCAAGTTTCCCACTTTTCTCCCATCTGTCATTTTTCTCTTTCCATAAAAAGCTAATGGTGACGTTACCAAGGAGTGAAGGAGTCAGAGGGTAAGGGTGGGGAACCGGGCACCCATGAGGAGGACGGGGACTGATGAGGACAGGCACAAACATAGGCACGGCACTTTGTTTACGAACGATCTTCATAGTCATGGCCCCTTACCCAAATCTAGGGGAGCTGGCATTATTATTCCAATTAGGCAGTCAGGAAATGATGTTCCTAATCCACGTAGCTAACACAGGGCAGAACCAGGATTTGAACATCCTTGACAATAGCATCTATGCATCCTTGACAATAGCAGTCATGGTTAAAAAATGATGCAACCATTATTAATAAAAGTTAAGACCAAAGAAAGATTAAAAAATAAGAACCCAAGCACCAGCATATTCTCCTACAAAGAATGCAACTCACAGAGAAGGTGAGCATGTTGAGGTTTCTCTGTTTTGAAATCGGGTACCAGGAAAGTCAAGATCAGGCATGAGAGGAGAGGAGGAGGTAAGCTAAGCCTACCATAAAAAGTTGTTAAACTTCCCGACCTAAGTTGGAGCATATATGATCCATATGCAAGACTCTTGGAGGAATGGGTAGAACTCACATTGAGGCAAGCCTTCCTTGAAAAGGCATTGAAGAAGGTCCAGGAGTTTTTAAAATGACCACCCTAAGGGGCACATGGTGGGGTGGGTAAGTAGCATGGCTCTGGCAGGTCAACTGAGTCCCCTTAAATTTGTAGCCAAACCACAGCAAAGAAAGACCGTAAGAGGAGCACAGAGAATTACAAAGCTCACAGCTCCCATTAAGAAGGTAGAAAAGAATGAAGGAAACATAATACTTAAAGGAAAAGGTAAAAAAACAGATACCTGTAAAGGAGACAGAACTTTCTCAGAGGTAGAAGGAAAAGTAGGAGCTCAATCAATTAATGAGAACCTCAAAAAAGAAGGGATGGTGAGGGGTCTGGTCACATGCTTGTGAAGTAAGGACCTGAGCACTCTTCCCTGGATACAGCAGATGTTTAAGCCCCTTCTATATGCCAGGTACTGTCTCAGGTGCTGTTGGTCCAGCAGAAAACAAGGTTTACAAAGCTTCTTCCTCCAGGAGCTCAAGTTCTAGTAGGAAAGATGGGTAATCCACAAATAGATGTAAATCACAATGTCAGATAGTGACAAGATCTAGGAGGAAAACCAAAGCACCCTGCAAAGGAACACAGTTACAAAGGGAAGGGGTGGGAGGCGGGGGATGGTGTTATTTCAGATAAGGTAATCAGAGGGGGCCTCTCTGAGAAGCTGAAGTCTGAGCAGAGACCAGATCCACAAAACAAGTGAGCTACATAATTATCTGGAAGAAAAAGCAGGTCAGGCAAAGCAAGGACAGCAAGTGCAAAGGTCAGAACTAGCTTGGTGTGGTTCAAGGAAGAGGAAATGGATCACCGTGGCTAGAGAAGAGAATAAGAAGGCAAATATGGGGGTGGGGCATCAAGCACTAGATCTAGAGACCATGTTAAGAAGTCTGGATTTTATTCTGAGTGTGACAGGAAACACTGGAGGGTTTTGAACAGGAAAAAAGCCATTATTTAACTTTTTCAAACAATCACTCAGGCTGCTGCATTGAGAACAGACATCGATGGGACAAGAGTGGAGGAGGGAGGAAGCTGGAATAGTCGTGCAGTTGAGAAGACAATAGGGTTTTGACTCATGCACTGATCAGCAAACTGTGGCCTGTGGGCCAAAACCAACCCTCTGCCTGTTTCTGTAAATAAAGTTTTATTAGCACATAACCATGCTCATTCATTTACATAATTTTTATGGCTGTTTTTGCTACAACAGCAGAGTTGAGTCTTTGCTATAGAGATCCTATGACCTGGAAAACTGAAACCGAGTCTAATGCTCTGGGCAGAAAAAGTTTGCTCACCTTGTTGAGGATGTTGACAACGGTGGAGGGTGGCGGCCTCGAGATAAACTTAGGAGGCAGAGTTTCCAGGGCAGAGGCCAGATGTTAGCCCAGGCTCTCTGATACCATGCCTGCTCTCTGATCACTGGGTGATATAGCCCTCCAGCTCCTCTCTACCTCTGAAGACTGGCAGAGAACATGAATGGAAACTCTGGAGTCTGGTCTGAGGCCAGCCTTTGCTTTGTTCCATTCCCTATACAAGCAGACAGCTCAAGGTGGCTTTGCCTCTCCTCCTAGCATGAACTTGTCCTCCATGGCTGCCGCCACTGATGAGGCAGGAGCCAGCAGCCTCGGTCACCTCGGAAAGCCACAGAGGCTGTAGGATCCCTGTAGCGGAAGCTGTTGTGTCCTACCGCCACTTCAGGCCTTATTATTGCACAGAGTGCAGCCCAACCTCCAACTGCCTCTGCCAACTGTCAAATAGCTAATAGCCATGGGCTTTTGCCAAAGCCCTGTAGCACAGGGGCTATATCCTGTATGACAAGACAGTAAAGCCAGAAAATTAAGACCCCCAGGAGCAGCTCTCAACCCATGACTGGAGGGGGTTAAGGTACAAATAACCCACTCCTCCACACCCCAGGAGTTCTACACTAAATCCCAGAATTACCTAGTAGGATAGAGCTCCAGATGTTCCCAGTGGTTACTCACTTGAGAATGCCCCGTTTATTAGCTGCCCTTGATTCTCTATCTCATGTCCCTAAAACTCAAATAAGCACCTTGCACTGAGAACTCCTGCCCCGAGTTTGCTTCTAGGGGTCTCAATGCCATATACCTTTTATCTCCACTCTTCTTTTCCAACACAGTCTGTGCCAGTGACCATAGCCAGCTGTCCGACCATGGTTTTTCCATGCAGGACCAGGGAAAGGAAGAATAACCGGATGCAGAGATCCCGCCTTATGAGTGTGTACACTATTATCCATGGTCACGGACAGGGTCCATCAGAGCCCCTCGACTCCTACAGAATGAAGCCCAGGCTCCTATTCTGGTACAAAGACTCTGCAAATGTCCCCTTGCCTACCTAACCAGTCTCAAACATGTCACTCACTCAGTGTCTCAAAACCAACCAAGGCTGTCCTGCTCATGAGCCTACCAGGCCACAGGACCCAGCTCAGATGGGGCCAGTCTGAGAGGCTCTCCCAGACTCTTCCAGACTACACTCATTGTCCCACCCTCTGTATACCTTTAGCTCACACCTGAATGCAGGCTATACCATACTGGATTTTGCAATAAATGTGGTATAAAAGAGAGAACATGGCCAAGGCAAGGCAGGCCTAGCTCTGCCACTTATGAGTAGTGTGATCTTGGAAAGGTTCAGAACTTCCCTGGGCTTCCATGCTCTCACTGGTAAAAGGTGCTTGCTAGCAGCACCTACATCACAGGGCCATTGTTAGGATTAGGGAGGTGGTGTGGCAGGTGGCTAACATTAACTGATCATGCAGCACAGATTTGCGTGATTCTTCCTGCTAGACCATGAGCTTTTTACAGAACCTAACACACAGTTGGGCTCCATAAAACTTTATTAAGCAAATGAATACAGGAATGAGTCAGCTACTCCAGCCATTCCATCTTTAAACTAGAGGCTATAAATGCAAATCACTGCTGGCACCAGACGAGTGAGTGAGCAAAATGGGACCAGTCAGGACATCAGTCAACTGTGGAACGTGTGCTTCCAAAACAGGGAAGCTGAGGAGCCCACTGTTGCCATCCTAGAATGCAGGCTCCACATAGCTACGCCTGATACAGTCTCAAGAAACTTGTAAATGCTGAAAAAAAATTTAAAAAGGAAAGAGAAGACAGTACAATGTAAGTAAAACATTTTTGCAACTGACTTCAACCAACGGATTGAATTGGATGACCTCAATCCCAACTCAGAAGAGGGAGACCTTAAGATGATCTAAATTTAAATTTTCACAGTATATACAGAATATCATTCCTTTAAGCCAGGAAAGCGAACAATGGACAACGTCTTTGGGAAACATTACGTAATAGTAATGTAAAAAATACGATTACTACTAGTTAAAGACATAATTTTACGCTTTCTAGTACTAGGATGTATCTGTTTACATATGTTACATATATATTATGCTATACACATGTGTTTTATATATTATATTTCCTCCCTCTCACAGGATCTCATTATATATATATATTCACCTCCATTATTCAGATAAGGAAAATGAGGCCCAGAGTAAATACATGATTTGCTGAATCACACAGGTACCTGGGAACAGGACTAAGATGGAAATTCAAGTGTGTTTAGAACAGCAAGCCCTGCTCTTGATCCTAACAAGCTCCCTTGGTAGGAAGTCACACCAGTGTTTAAATCAGAACCTCTAACAGCACGAGCATCACATTTCTTCTGAGCACTAATTCTCATACTGATGAGTGTTCTGAGTGCATAATAGGTTGTTAAATGGAGTTGAAAGACTGGTTTAAAAACCATCGCCGACAAGAAACTTTTTAAGAATTAAGAAATTTTCATCAAGATATATCTGCATAACTTTGGCTGAAGACACTCAAGTCCTTGAGGCCAGCTAAGACACCTTGAAATTGAAGACTCTCAGAAAACCAGAAGCAAAGGAAACGAATGAGCACATTTCTGAGCACTGGTCTCGAACAGGTAGGTTGAGGGGCCAAACTGTCAATTGAGTGAAACCTCAATTACAGAGTAATCTAATGTATACCCAGGTACATTATCACAACTCAATAAACAGCTCTCCAGAATTTAAGTAATTCCAATTTGCTTTCATTTCGCTCTGTGTGTCGCCCTGAGAATTTGTTATTACCTACCCTCACATTAGGCAGCATCTTCTGACGTGCTAATCTTTACCATCTCAGGATCACACACTAGCTGTGAACCAGCCAGCCGTGAATACACCTGTTTGGGGAGAAAGAGAGACCATCCTGGGCCTCGGCTATTCCTCTCAGCATGAGTACCTGCTGTGGAAGCCAGCACAGGGGTTTATGGCTCCCAGAACCCTCGGGTGCTGAGGGGCCCAGTGACCTCCCAACTGTGGAGTGATTAGGGTTTTGAATGAACAATGCCAGGAGAGGGGTGGTCCATGTAGCTAGATGGCTGAGGACAAACAAAACTAGCTACTTTTCCTTTGTCCCCAGACCCAGGAATGAGTTTTCCTGATCCAGTAGGGGTGAACACAGGAAGGGACCAGAGAATTCTGACCTACAGGGACTTGTGATGGTTAATATTAAGTGTCAACCTGATTGAATTGAAGGATGCAAAGTATTGTTTCTGGGTATATCTGGGTGTTTCTAGGTGTTGCCAGAAAAGATTCACACTTGAGTCAGCAGACTGGGAAAGGCAGACCCAACCACAATGCGAGTGGACACCATCCCATCAGCTGCCAGTGCAACTAGAAAAAACCAGCAGAAGAAGGCCACAGAAGTAGACCTGCTGACTTTTCCAGACTTCATCTTTCTCCTATGCTGGATCCTTCCTGTCCTGGAAAATCAGATCCCAAGTTCTTTGGCTTTTGGAGTCTTGGACTTAGACCAGTGGTTTGCCTGGGGCTCTCGGGCCCTTGGCCATAGACTAAAGGCTACACTGTCAAACTTTCCTACTTTTGAGGTTTTGGAACTCTAACTGAGCCACTACTGTCTTCCTTGCTCCTCAACTTGCAGACGGCCCATCTGAGTCTTCACCCTGTGATCATGTGAGTCAGTTCTCCTTATATGAAAGTTCTCCTTTCATATATACATATATCCTGTTACTTCTGTCCCTCTAGAGAACCCTAATAAAAGATCCCATGACCCAAATGTCCCCAAGTCCACATTTTCATATTTCCTCCCTCTCTCTTCTTATGCTGGCACATCACTGTGTACGAAGAGAGAACTGGGCACATTTTACACAATAGGCCCGACATGATTTCCCCAAAGCCACAGAGACAGTCATCAGATTAGCACCTGGGTCCAGTATCCTGTTCCCCACCCCCGGAGCCCTTCATCTTTCTTACCTCTTTGTCTGAGAAATCCCACCCCCATGGGCAATTTCTTTATTTTATTTAACAAATACCTTAGAGTGCCTACGCAGGGCAGTGTTCTAAGAACTCCTACGTCCATTATCACATGTAATCCTCATGACACCTTCTAAGGGAGGTAATTCTACATTCCTGTTCCCAGATGAGCCAGCTGAGGCCCCGAGAGGTTTGATCATGTTCAAGGTCACAGAGCTGGGACAAGGTGGGGCCAGAATTCAGACACAAGCATCCTGGCTGCAGAGTTATCTCCTGCCCTGAACTGGAACCAAAGGGTGGGAACCTGTGAGGAGGAAGACCTCGAAAACGTGGTTTTCTTTCTGTGATATCCCAGGGTCATGGGTGACGTCAGTCCAAGAAGAAGGAATCCAGATCCCATCGCATAACACAGTACTTGGCCCTTGAGAATCCTTCTCCTTTTTTGGTCTGTTTTTCAGATTTTCTCCCTTCTCTGAAAGGGGGAGGATTAATGCTTTTCCCTCATATTTTTAAAAATAAGTACAAATACTTCAGTATTAAAGTACTTAAGCATCCTGGCTCTGCAAAGGCAAAGGGCTCTTGAGAGGTAAGTGAGTCATTCCTCATCACACGGTTTCTTCCAAACGCTCGGGTTTGCTGCCTTCAAATGGGTCCCTGGGCACCCACTCCAGGATGACAAGTTTCCTCTGGTTGCTTCTGCTCCTGAGGGGGTCCCTGCCTTTTATTTTCTTGTTTTACTTGGATGCCACTAACTCTTTAGCAGTGTGTGTGGGGTCGGGGGAGGGGGTGAGCGTAGGTTAAATGTATTTCTCCAGCAATCTGGAAGTTAGCTGAGGGTCAGGAAGGGAACATCATGTGTCAAAATGGCAAGTTAGCTAGATGGACCCAGGGACTCCTGCTTGCCTGGTACCTGAGACTCTTCAGCACTGCTCATGACGTTGTGGCACCAGGTGCCAGCAAGGCCACAACCCACCAGCACTCCAGGTGTGGCCATATAGCCTGAGCCAGATGCAGGTCGGACTCCAGCTCTACCCCTTGGGATGGCCCTGTTTCTCAGCCTGGCTGTGCTAATTCTCCCACCCCTGAAATGAGTTAAAATAAAACCAAGGTACAGAGCTGCAATTAGGATAAAATCAGGTCACACATGTGAAGGGACTTCTTTACATGCAAGGGACCAAGCTCCTAGCTTACCACGATTATAATACTTACATGGAGGAAAAATGGGCACTAAAAAGTGATAACCCATGCCAAAAATATGAATGAATTTCATCAGTGTGTAATAAAATTACACCTTGATTGACCAGATTACAGCGAGTGCCAACCCCCCACTGTTCAATGTGAAGGAGACCGGGTGCCACCCACCACCCCACCCTCCCTAAGCTGGAGTGGCAGGGGCTGCAGGTGAGCAGTGGCAGCTGCACAGACATATTGCCAGGCCTGGCTACTGCACCCAGGTTAGCACTGGCCCCTCCTCTCGACTCCGGCCCAGGATGCACAGCCAACAGAGAACAAATCAATGTCCCTGTAAAGCCCTGGCCACCTCTCCAAATAAAGCAAGGATGCTCCACCACACCCTCTGTCCCAGTAGCCTCTTGGTTTCTCTCCCCATAGCTCCCCATCCTGCCCTTGAATGGGGGCATATAAGGAAAGAATAAACCAAGCGTTTTCTGGTTCCATTTGTCTGTGCATGGAAATTTCAGAGTGCTACACTAACTCCCATAGCCACTGGTCACATTCTCTTGCCACCAACTTTGCCCCATGTACATGCAAGGTGCTAGCAAGACCGTGAGGAGCAGGAGCGAATGCAGTGCACTCTCTCCTGGGACTCTCATTCTGGTATGGGAGGCCAGCCATAGAAGGTATAAGACATATTCCAGCAGGAGAGCTGAAACTACACATTCATTTTGTACCTGAAAGGCCTGCAATAACCCCCGTGTCACATAATACGTATATAATAATAATAAATCTTTTTTTTTTTGAGACAGAGTTTTATTCTGTCGTCTAGGCTGGAGTGCAGTGGCATGATCTCAGCTCACTGCAACCTCTGTCTCCTGGGTTTAAGCAATTCTCCTGCCCAGCCTCCCAAGTAGCTGAGACTACAGGCACCCGCCACAACGCCTGGCTATTTTTTAATATTTTTAGTAGATACGGGGTTTCACCATGTTGGCCAGGCTGGTCTCGAACTCCTGGCCTCAGGTGATCTGTCCGCTTCGGCCTCCCAAAGTGTTGGGATGACAGGCATGAGCCGCCATACCGGGTCACACGAGCTAATCTTATGGCACCAACAAAGCAAAGATAGGAGCCTAATGCCATCAAAGTGGTGGCTTCTTTTCTATGTTAATAACATTTAATGTAAACAAATGTAAAGATTTTTTTAGTTGTTTTTTCATGATTGCCTAATTTGTTGATCTTTGGCTTAAGTGTTCCTGGCATTATGGTGAGGAAATCAACTCCTGCTGAGGTCAATAATTCATTCACTCATCTATCATTCTACAATTTTTTTTCAAGTTGAGCCTTATGAAATGACTGACTGTGCAAGTCAAAACAGGCAAACACTAACAACTTCATATGCTTCAGCAAACTGAGAACCAGGGCCAGGCACTGTGCTGAGTGCAGGGACTTCCAACCCAGCAGACAGCCCTCCTCTCATAGAGCTTAGATCCTAAAAGCGGAACAAAAAGTCACCAAGTAAACAAATAAAGGCAAACCAGCATTTTAAAGTGTGAAAAGAACGATGTCGAAAAGGAGACCAGGCAATGAGAAGGAATTGTGACCACCAGGAAGGGAGGCGTGGGCAGGCGGTCAGGGAAGTTCCCTGGGAGAAGACGACATAATGACATTTCAGCTGAGACCTGAATGATGGCACATGATCAGCCATGTGAATGCCTGTATAAAGTCAAGACAGCCAGGATAGAGAATCCTGGTCTGCAACCCCCAGTCTGGTCAGCCCAAGGCCACCAGTCACACTGGATCAGCAAAATGAGGTCAAAGTTTCCACACCCACCCATACTTTGACAAAGGAAACTAATTCAGGAGCCCTCAAAGGCTCGATCAGTGGGTTTTTTATGTTTGTTTTTTGTTTTTTCCCTTCAAACACACCAGGTCTCATTCTACAGCTAGCATAATAAGAACAGCTTCATTATTTCATTCACTAAATTATGCTATATTAAAATTTTAATTGGCGAACATAACATTGGTAAAACGAGTACATCCACATGCTGCTGTTGCCAGTGTAAACTGTCAAACCATTTTTTTGCAAAAGCAATATTGCAACACGAAGAAAAATCCATAAATCATATTCTTGGCCTCCCAACTCTACCCCCAGGGAATTTATCCTAAGGAAATAATCTGGTTCAATAGAATAAAATGCTCTCTCCAGAAGAACTCCATGAAGGTGCTAATTGTTACATACACAAAGGAAAGAAAAAACAAAACACCTGGAATTATCCAAATGACTGCAAATGGGGGGTTTTAACAAAATAGGATAATTCATTTGATGAGATAGCACACGATCATTAAGCATCACAACAAAGATGACAAAGTTTCAGAAAGAAATGGGATATCCAGCTTTTTGAGAGAAGCAGAAAACAATGTGCATATTTTAATGGAAAGCATGTAAACAATATCTCAAGGTGAATAAGAACAAGAAAATTGAAAAGAATTGAATCAAGGCCAGTGGGGTGAGGAATTATTTATTTCAAAAGTCCTTCCAAAATATTGTCATTGTACTGAGTTCTCATTTTTTAAAAAATTCCTCAGAAACAATAGTACGAGAACACTGCCATAGTGTGCCACCCAAATACAAGGACATTTGTTCATTCTAACTTTAAATACAAAATAAAGCCAAATTTGAAGATGCCTTCTGTGTTATATATTCCACGGTCTTTCACGTATGGCTCCTGTATATGAAACTCAACTTGGAATAGCAATGCAATGTTGCATGATTTTACAATAATTTCTCCTGTTTGGGGAGTTTGTGTTGGGGAGGGAGGCCAGAGTGACTAGAAATTAATCTCCTCTTTTACTGAATGTGGGGGAGGAACAGCAGATGAGAAAAGGGGCTTTAAGGCCCATTAGTGCCGGCCTTCCATGGCAGTAGAGGCGTAGGCTGGAGGCACTCACCTTTCACAATCAGCTCCGCGTAGTTGGACACACCAGAACCACCGTCAGAGCGGATCACACAGCGGTACTTGCTGACGCTCCGCTGGGCAGTGTCTGCCACACTGACCGTGGCTGAGAAGCGCCTGTGGTTGACCACGCGGGTGACCATCAGGGCCGTGTCCCTGCCATTCCATTGCTGTAGAACAGAGGAAGAGAGGGAGAGGAGGAATCATAGCATCTTAGACTTCCAGGCGACTCCCAGCACGGATGTCCACCCATCCTCAAACCCCAGGGGCTCAGGACTTTCAACTATAAGAAGGGATTTCCAGCCAGGCACAGTGGCTCATGCCCGTAATCCCAGTGCTTTGCAAGGGCTGAGGCAAGAGGATCATTTGAGGCCAGGGTGTGAGACCAGCCTGGGCAGCAAGCAAGACCCTGAATCTATGAGATATTTTAAAAAATAGCCAGGCATGGTGGCACTCACCTTCAGTCCCAGATACTCTGGAGGGTGAGGAGGGAGGATCTCCTGAGCCCACAAACCCAAGATTGCAGTGAGCCATGATGAAGCCACTACACTCCAACCTGGGTAACAGAGCAAGGCCCTGCCTCTTTTTTTTTTTTTTAAAAAAAAGGTGGGAGTTTTCATGGCTGATTCAATAATAAACTTTGCTAGTGAGCTGATTCGAGGACAGAGGCCTGGTGGTAAGAACAGAGGAAAAAGGCTCCTTCTAAACACCCTGGCTCAGCCTGCATTGGGGACTGGCATGCAGCCCCTTCACTTTCCTTCCTTTTTTCCTTTTTCCCTGAAGCAGAACCCATAGCATTCTCTCAGACAAACTTCAGCAGACTTAGTGAAAACCCAGCCCACATGGAAGAAAAAGAGCCCGGCTCCCAGGCCCTATGGCTGGTGCCCTGCTACCCCACCCCACAGGCTCTGAGCCCCACCTGCCCTAGGCTATCACCACAGGTAGGGAGGGGACGGTAGCTTTCCAACACCCGTCTTCCTCGGCACCTGCTCTTTCCTCTGCCTGGAGGGTCCAGTCTCCCTGAGGACACCCCGTTCCATAAAAACCCACGTTCAGCTCACAGCCATCGCTAGTCAGTTCTCACAACTGTCACACCATCTCTAGAAGCTTATCCTGCCCTTAGGTATGATACAAACTTTCCCCACACGTTTGCTTACAAGTGTTGCTCATTTTACACTGAAGGACTTTCCTCTGCTCATCTTTAGAAGCTTGTCTGAAAGCCTCCCAAGTTGGTAGACATTTCCAGAATCAAGGTGAACACACATGAGCTTTTGTCTTCAGCATCCTGAGTTTCAGGAGGGATACCCTGAGTTTGAACAAACCTCTTTCACAGCTGCAAGTTACGAGAACTGGTAACGCACATGCATGTCAATGCAGTTTGAGTGGATGTTTATTAACGTTATTAACTGGATGTTTTTCTAGCATGTGCCAGCCCCTGGGCTGGGTATTTTTGTATAAATCTTCATTGTATCTTCACAGCCTTGTTTGGGGTTTGTACAACTGCTGTTCTTCTCAGAAGAAAAATCCCAATGTCCAACAGTTTAGCTAAATGCGTAGAGTACATGAGCCCCTTATCCAGGTTTTCCAACTTCAAGTCAAGCACTCTTTTTACTAAGACCGTATTCTCAGCACCTGCTTTAATTTAAAAATGTTTTTCCCCAAAAAGTGAAATTGACTACTTTAATTATCTGGACTTAGGGAAACCTTATGACTCATGACTCTCATGCCCTGAGTCTCCCAGTCTCCCAAGATGCGATCTTCATAGTTTCCTGCACAAAGTAAACAGTTTCCCCATGTGCACATCCTACTTTCATCTATGTCATCTTCCCTCACCCTCTACAGTGACCTGTCAGGAGGAGGGCACAGGTGCAGGTAGAGCCACGCTGCTCAGCTCTATGGCAGCAAATGAGGGGAGACCAATACCAGGGGGAGGCAGTGATCATGAAGGCCAGAAACCCAGGGTAACCCAGGCCCCCATCAAAGGGCAGCTAGAAGAGACTTGCTACAGATTAGACAGGGAAATTGTAGGTAATATTTTGCTGCTGCTTTTTACTTTTCGACATTCTTCAGACTTTGTCTCAAACATGTATTTCCTTTACACTTGTACATAAAAAAATGAATGGTATTGTTCAAAAGCCATGGCAGAATGAGAGGTAACCATAACTGCCTCCCATGCCAGAAACTAACCGACATTTGGAATAGTTAGTACACATCAGAGCAACAAGCATGGGGCTGTAAGAGGAGAATCTGAAGCCAAGTGCCAGCTCTGCAGCTTCCAAGCTGTGCAGGCTTCAGCAGGCAATTTCACTTCTCTGAACTAGAAAGTTTCTATTTGCCTGCCCGAATAAAAACCAGTACAAGGTAATGGAAGGGGAGAAAAGTCACCAGGGCTGAAACTGCCAACCAGCTACCTCATGCCTTGAGGCATCTTTGCAGGAGCTGGCACAACTTGGACCCCACTATGAGAACGTATGAGACACCACATGTAATGTCCCCTCCCAAAGTAGTGCAGGGAGGAAGGAGGAAAAATTCTGGCAAACACCAGGAATGTATCCTGATTTGGAAAAGAGGTCACTAAATGAAAAGAAGGGCCTTGGAAGAAGGGGGGTCATCAAAAGGAGCCCATCTTCCCCACTGCTGAGCAACGCACTTCGGGGCCACCATGGTGGATAAGGATGAGTGAGTGGTGAGGCTTTGGGTCAATATTTTCTAACCTGAGTTATTTACAACATTATAAACATTTTCGTTTTTTCTTTATTAAGCTAACAACAGCTAAACACTATTTATGTGCTAAGTGTTTTATATGCTTTCTCATTTATTCCCCCATGAAAAATAAGGTAGGTGCACTTCTTATCGCTCTTATATATAAGAGGAAACTGAAGCTCAGGGAAGTGAAATTGCCTCCCCAAGGCTGCGCAGCTTGGAAGCTGGAGAGCTGGCATCTGGCTTCAGATCCTACTTTTACAACGCCATGCATGTTACTCCAGTGTGGACTAACCACTGCCCCATCACTCACCTCTTCAAGCACCTTCATTTCTCAGAGTGGGAGAGTATGAGCAGCAGGTATGACACCAGGATCCACCTATTTGCCACCAATTTATTAGCTAAGAACAATAAAAAAGGGTGGCGGATGTAGTAATGTTGCATAAGGGGGGGAGAGAAATAAGCAAAATGCACATGCCCAACCCAAGCTCATGAAACACAGAGCTTTGCCTTGGACGTCCATCTTCTGAACAGCCAAGAAATATGGGAGATTAAAAAAGAGAGACTGAGAATGATATCAACACATGGTCTCCACAGAACATGAGCTAAGAGATGAGGTGACAAGGACAGGTACTAAGAAAGAAGATACAACTCGGGGAGCCAAGGGAATAATTGAGGAAAACAAACAATGCCATTTGCAGATCTCAACATGGCATTAGAAGTTAAGAACAGGATCAACATTGCGGAAAACCAGCGACCTGGAGGACAGGCCTGGAAAAATAACCCAGATGGCAAAGAAAGCAAAGATAAAGGAAATCAGTGAGAGGCAAACTGATCAAGAAAATGAACAACAGACAACTAACTACCCTGTAAGTAACTGGAGCTTCCACAGAAGAGAGTGAAATGAATGGAATGAAATCCTATCCCAAGATACAGGAGGTCACTTTCCTGGACTAAACTAAGACCTGACTTTTCAGACTGAATGGCCCACCATCTATTTGATAAAATTTACAAAAACAAAAATAATTGTTTATAAAAATATTAAGAATAAAGAAATATATAGAAATCCAGCAGAAGAAAATAATGTACAAAAATACAAGCCCATCTGGTATAAAACTCCTCATATGCAATTGTTTCCAAATCCAAAGTGACCTCTCCTGGATGTGACTGGCCCACCAATGGTCACAGGTGAGCTCCCAGGAGATTCCTGTTACCTAGATGCCTGTAAGAAAACAGGGATGGAGCTAGAGAAAGACAGGATAGGGACTGCTAATAAAACTAATCACGGCAAATGCTTAGTTTGTGCGACCTTCGGTGGGTGATTTCATTTCTCTGAGCTTCAGTTTCCTCATCTACACAAAAGATTTGAAAATGGTGCCCACTATATAAAGTTATTATGAGGAATAAACGAGAAGGCATGCAAAACAGCACATGAAGCTGTATTCTACTGTTTGCAGAGCTCTAGTGTTAGCAGAGCTGTGAAATTAGCCATAAAAAGTGTGGTAGACAGGCTGACAGCCCCCCAAAGATGCCAATATCCTAGTCCCCAGAACCTGGGAATATGTGACCTTATATGGCAAAAGGGACTGTGAAGATGTGAATAGGTCAAGGAGCCTGAGATGGGGATGTCATTTTGGATTAGCCATCTGAGCCCAATGTCATCAAAAGAGTCCCTATATTCGAAAGAGGGAGGCAGGAGAACCAGAGGCAGAGAAGAAGCTGTGGGACAGGAGAGGTCAGAGTGATGCCATCACTGGCTTGAAGATGGAGGAAGGGGCCGGGAGCCAAGGAATGCAGGCAGCCTCTAGATACAGGGGAAGGTAAGGGAATGGATTCTCCACTAGATGCTCTAATAAGAATGCAGCCTGCCAAAAGCCTGCCAACACCCCCATGTTAGCCCAGTGAAATCCACTTCTGACTTATCTCCACAACTATAAATAAATAAATTTGTTTTGTTATAAGCTATTACACTTGTGGAATTTGTTACAGTAGCAATAAGAAACTTACATAAAGAGAAAAAGACTGGTTACATGCAAAACATTCATTTTTCACATTTAATTGAAATTTTATTTTCATGTCACCTCCAGAATTATTTACTTTTCTTCTTAATGATGTCAGATTCTAGCAGGGCCAGGGAAGATTAAGGGTGTCCATCTGAACGATTCACATTTTTCTGTTAGCTCCTGAACCAACAGGCTTTATCCTACTGAAAGATAGGAAATTGCAGGTTGTCTTATAAAATGTCTGGAAAATAGGCCTTTTGATAATCACACTTGTCATATTGGGAGCAGGCGACAGCAGGACAGGGACGAGCAGGAGGGCCTAGAGTCATGCTAGGAAATAGCGCTGGATGCACCACGGGCAAGAAGAAACAAAGGTCAAGTTCAGAGAGGTGAGCCCAGATGAGAAGGGCCTATGAATGTGACTGTTCAAGACAAGGCAGGGAAGGGCAGGCAGATGCGAGTCAAAGAAGACTGGCAGGAACCCAGGAACAGAAATCAGGGTGATCCTAGAAGACCAGGGAGTAGATGATCAAATGGCGAAAGGCTCAGATGTCGGAATGCTACGACAACATGGAGAAGGGATTTATGCAGAATGAATGTGTTAGAAGCACAGGTCCCGCCTGCCATTTCAGCTCCAGACACAGGCAGAAGAGAAAAACGCAAAGGGAAAAAAACAAGAGGAAGTTTTGTTAAATATACAAGGGCTCAGAAATCCAGGTCCACCTGCAACAGAGCAGGTTTGAGAGGTTATAGGGAGAAGTGGAGCAGGGAAGGAGCGCCAAGAGCCTGAAGAAGACCATAACCCACAGCCAGGGTGGGAGAGTAAAGACTCCAACCCAGACATGAGGTAGCATAAAAATGCACAGAGATGCAAATGTCAGGGTGTGAGGAAGAGGGAGCAGGACACTGAAGGAAAGCCCAGAGTCCTGGGAAATGCCACAAGGAAGCATAGCAAGGATGAGTGCCCACAGAAGCCCAGGAAAAATTCCATCAGATCAGGCCCTTATCTACCGCTTAGCTTGTTGGAAATTTCTTCTGATTCCTGCAGTAGTTTTTCAGACGTAAGTATATCCTTCCACTGAAATTTCAGGACATGCTTCTTTTCCTTCTGTGGCAAGATTTTCAAGTCAATATGTGTGTTGTTCTAAAGTGGAATCATCGTCTGACCTTCTGATTCCATGAGTCAACTAGACAGATGTCCCAGTGGGCCCCAATAGGTGGTGTCTCTCACTGGGGTCACTGGAAGCAGACTTTGACACATGGAGTGCTTTCAGGAGAAAGGATGTAAAGGACAGAGTGAGAAAAGGGGCTAAGCAAGGATGGGATCACAACTGGACTCAAGCTCCAGCCTGGTTTCACAAGGAGCCATGGAGCATGAAGCGTATCCCAGAGTTAATAGTACCTTATGGTTGAACTACTGTGTCCATCAGTAGTTCAGAGTCAGGGATCGTGAGGCAGAGAGAGGAGGAGGCAGAGAGAAGAGGAAACTTCTTGTTTGACCGAGGGCAGCTCTCTGGGAAAAGGAAGCTGTGAGGCTTTAGCAGCCGACATGCCCACTGCTCTAGGGTTGAGGGCACTTGCTTGCAAAGGGGATCTGTCCAGGACACTGAAAGCATGCATTCCACTTGGCACTTTCCTGTCTCTGTCTTCTCCTACAGTAAATTATACATTGGGTTTCCTGAAATCGAATGAGCTACTGCCTTGAGATTTTCTGGCAGTCTGTTTCTAAATCTGCTTTTTTTTTTTTTACACATGGGGCTGGGAACTGACCTCAGTAGAACACTGGCAACACCAGGTGTGAGCACAGCTGTAATTAAGCACTGCTTCCTATGAAATGTCACTCCATCTCACATGAATAAAGCACTCCATAGCTGAGTCTGATCAATGTTTTGTTCAACTAAACAGGATTTATCTGAGTGTTTATCAAGTAAAAGTCACATTAACAGTTTTGAAGGCTGACTTTGTGCCAGCCACTGTGTTAATGGCTTACATGATAGACTGTTCACTTGATCCTCTTAAAGTCCCTGTCAAAGTTCTTCTCACAGAGTGGTCCCTGAATCCACGGCATTGGCCTCATCTGGGAACTTGTTATAAATGTAAATTTGTAAGGTAATTCCAGGGCTGATATCCATTTGGAGATGTTGTTCACTGGGGTTGACAGTCTGAGGTTTTTCCCCCTTCCCCATTCTATTATTAATCATGCTGAAAATGTACTCATTATTTTACAAAACAGAAAATGAGAGACTATGGGAGGTATAATTTCTGCCTAGAGGAATTTATAGGCTGGATTAAGATCATAAAAACAGTAGAAAGAGTAAAACATAAACACTAAGTCTAGCAATGAAATAATGAAATAGTATACTTCATGGAGGAAAACAGGTCTGGCATGGAGACAGAAATGCTCTTAGAAAAATCTAGAGCTGTGGTTCTTAAGATGGGCTGCACTAACATCCCCTGGGAAATTGTTAAAATGTGAATTCTCAGGCCAGATGTGGTGGCTCACACCTGTAATCCCAGCACTTTGGGAGGCCGAGGCAGGTGGATCTCCTGAGGTCAGGAGTTCAAGACCAGCCTGACCAACATGGAGAAATCCCATCTCTACTAAAAATACAAAATTAGCCAGGCATGGTGGTGCATGCCTGTAATCCCAGCTACACAGGAGGCTGAGGCAGGAGGATCACTTCAACCTGGGAGGCGGACGTTGTGATGAGCCAAGATCATGCCACTGCATTCCAGCCTGGGCAATAAGAAAGAAACTCCATCTCAAAAAACACAACAAAACAAAACAACAAAAAAACTGAAATATCTAGCCCCATCTAATAAATTCCTAGACCTAATGAATCAGGAACTTTGGGAATGCGGACAGAACATTTTTGTTTTAACAAACCTTCCTGGGGATTCTGATGTCTGATAAAGTGTGAGATAAGTCCTACTAGTAATTCCTATTTAACAAATAAGGAAACTGAGGTAGAGAGTGGTCAAGCAATAAGGCTTTTAGTAGTACTTCTCAAACTACAACATACAAACCACCTGGGGATCTTGTTAAAAATGCACATCTTGATTCAGAAGGCCTATAATGGGGACTGGAATGCTTCAGGTCTTGTGGATGCTGCTGGTCCATGAACTTTACTAGGAGGAACAAAACCTAGTATCACTTTGCTGAGGGGCTGAGTTAGGATTGGACCCAGGTGATCTGATACCAGACACTGAGACATTAATCACATCACCCATCTGCCATCTAGTACTTAACAGTACACAGTTACACTTAGCAACTCTGTGAAAGTAGGGTAGAGAGTGCAGTGTTCCAGAAACTTACTTTGTTTGTTCAAAGAATATCTAATGCTATCTTGCCGAAAATGACTGCTTCATAGAAAACAGTTTGGGAAATTCTGTGATAGAAGCCCAGATGCCTAGCTTTCTGGAAATCTTGGAAGACCTTAAGTCAGAAATATATATGTAAGAAGGAACACAGTATCTTCCTACATTCTTGGCTATCAGATTCTACATGTTATTAAGTTATGGCATACATGGTATACTATTAGGTTGGGGTGAGGTTTCCTTATCCCCACTCTTTCAGTCTAGAACAGTAGTTCCTAAATTTTAATGTGCATCAGAATCACCTAGAGGGTAATTTAGGAGGTCTGGGGTGAGGCTGGATAATTAGCATTTCTAATTGGTTCCCTGGTGATGCTAATTCTGCTGACTTTGCCCTGGGTCTCAAGGACTTAAAAGCGAATGTCCTCTTAAGTCCCTTAAAGGGGCCAAACAATATCACGTAACACATGAATGGAAAAATTCCTTAAATCTAAGACCATGCCCCGAGGATGAGCAACTGGTCACTGCATCAATGGTGCCCAGCTAAGAGGCGAGAGGTGTGGCCCCCAAATCCAACCTATACTCCACTGGCAGAGCCAGGAGTGCTGACAGCCAGGAGTCCTTACTGGGCCCGTTTGGAGGGAGGTCACCTTTGTGCCTTGCCCAAGGGTTCTATCTGCATATCAAGCTACATATCCATGGAGGTGCATCTGCCCAGAAGGTGAACCCCTTTTTTTTCCCAATTCATCCATACAGGAGGGATACATGTTCTAAATTGAACAAAGTCATTTTACAGCCTAATCGGTGGTTCTGCTTAATCCCATTTTACGTTCATGTTTCTCTGATTATGGCAACAGTTGCCTTTGAAATCTCTCTTTTTCTTTCCCCTTTTTCATCTGCTTGCCTTGCTCTTTAAAAACAACTGAAATCCCAACTTCCCTTGGCTTACTTTGTTTTGTGTGGATAAGTCAGCTGGATTTGAGAGCACACACTCCTTGGAAGAACAGGGGCTGTAATAGCTACACTTTAATGTTCTGTCCCTAGCATAAGCACATCCTTCCACCCCCAGGCAAGGCAAGACCCCTCTATTTTTAGGAACCACCTAGAGAGGAAGTCAAGAGTTGCACCTGATGCCACGGAGAGTGCTATTTCCCTACCACCTGATTATCTATCAAGGTTTCTGTAATGGCCCTTGCCATTTTGCAATTCCCCATCCACTCTCCTTTGCTGTCATGACATTATTTCCTTCACAAAGAGGTAAGACAAGACTACAAAAATGGCTGTCATTATTTCAGAAAGAGCAGGAAGCCTTGAAATTGACTTGTAACTGGCAGAAGTGGAAACAGTAGTGTCTTTAATAAAAGGAAACGATTTCTGGTTTTGCACAACAAATACTATGCCTGGTTTACAGGAGATATTCTAATGCAGGATTCTGGAAGCCTTCCATGTGCTGGTTTGAACTTCTGGCATCCAAATAAAAAAAATAAGATAAAGATAAAAATATAAAAATAAAATAAAATTAGGCCCAGCATTTCCAGCTGAAATTTGTTCCAATTGCTCCAGGAATTTCCTGGCCAGAAAATATTTAGGTGAAATTCCCACAATTCACTTGTAATGGATATTCTTTTCACTTCTAGTCACACTGCTGCGACAGCATGACATTTGGAAACTTGCTAAAATCTAGCCCACTGATTCTCTTAAGATCACATTTGTACCTTTTTGGCAGCCTCTAAAGAATAGCTTTTGATTATTCTTTATTAAAAGTCAGAAGAAATAGAAGTAGACATAAATCATTTTTGATTAGCTGTGCTGAAACACTATGTACATGGCTGACTGCTCATTTTGGGTTGATTTCTGGGTTTAGAACTCCTGCAAAGAGTCAGGAGGGACCTGGCGTCAGTCCCACAGGGCTTGGTGGGGGACAAAGGAAACTAATGAGAACATCAAACTTTTGCTGCTTGCTGTGTAGTGAATAATAAAGTTCTTTGTCTCTGACCCAGAAGTCTCATGTCTTCTGTCAGCATCTATGCAACTGTGGCAGTTTACCTTGGGAGCCTCCAAATAAGGTAAAATCTTAGGCCCTTCATAGTTATTGATAGACGGTTTCAAGTGGGCAGTAAGATTTTTGTGGAGAGAGCAGTCAGCATCATCAAATCTGAAAAGTATAAGGCCTGAGACGCACCCCTTGCCTATAGCAATGAGGAAAGCACTGGGGACATTTACAAGGGCCACTCCTTGGAAGAGGTGGGCACTGAAGAAAGCCTCATTCACGTGTAGACATCACATTTAAAGAATGTGGCTAAGAAGAGGATAAGAGAATTAAGAAGGCAACCGGGGGGTGGGGAGGCAATTCAAAAATAATTCCAAGGGCATTTTTATTTCATTGATCTCATGTAGATTTGAGAAATTAAAACATACTTAAGTATCTAGTTCAGCGTAGGTGTGTAAATATATGCTAAATAAAGAAACCTGTTTTTAAATAGAAAGCTTCCTGTATAGAAGGAAAGGCTGGAGTGTAACCCAAGGTAACAGGGCCATGAGGTAGGCAAGGAAGAATGAGCCCAGGACTAAAAAAAAAGGATCTATGTTCGTTCACATCATGCTGTTGCTGCTCATTGCCTGTGTAATTCCGAGGATATCATCTACCCATCTAAGGCTCAGTCTCCTCATCTATAAATAGGAATACAATCACACCTACCTGAAAGACTGATTATGAGAATTAAATACATCCAATGTGTAAGCACTTAATAAACATCAGCTGTTATGCATAGTATCATTACATTATCATCAATGCTTAGTTGCAGAGTGACCACTAGATTGTCAACAGAAATCCCACACAGAAGGTTCAGAGGCAGGCAGGTTGGAGGAGGAGCTGGTCTCCCAAACACTCACAGCCTCAGAGGCCAGCAGCAGCCCTGCAGGAATGAGGAAACAGGTTTACTGGGCGAACCAGCTGCAGTAAAGACTGAGGAGCCTCCTCAGCTCATCAACCCTGGTGCGGCTGCTGCTATGAGCCTACAGGCTCAGAGCACAGGCAGGAACCTTCTCCTGCCAGATTCAGATCTGCTCCTAGTCCAGTGCATGCAACTTGCCTGAAAACATACACTGTCCCTACAGAGATCTGCACAGGGCGTTTGGACACATGGCTTCATTTCTGAGAGTCTTTCAATGTTATTTGTCATATAAACAACTCGTGGAGCGAATCCTTTGTAGGGAAGCCTGAAAGTCAGCTCCATGGTAGGGCTGACAGACTCTGCTCTGGAGTCCCTGAGGAATTCAAAGAAGGAGCCCCATCCGCCATGCTCCTTGATAAAGGCAGGAGGACACACTCCTGCCTCTAAACATCCTTCTGGATGAGTAGTGTCTGATGGTGATGATGGGGGTGTGGGAAAAACCTGTGTCCTCACTGTTGGAATTAGCTATGCCAAATCCAGCAAAGGCTTCTTTTTTTATATTTTTTATTTTTATTTTTTTATTATACTTTATGTTCTAGGGTACATGGCTTCTTACTAGGAATATTCTGTAACTGGGAAAAAGTGACCACCTTTCTTTTTTTTAGTAGCATTTTGTTTATGTTGGTTTAGTGTATGCATTTTAGATTATTTGGATAAAACAGAAAAGAATGGCGCTGAAAATAAAAAGCATCATAATCTATTATTACAATCAATTAAGTGTCTTAATATATGTTTCATGCAGTTATAGGAGTGTGTATGTATATACGTAAGTATATACAGATTATATATATTTATATACATTATGTATATGAGCATGTATATGTGTATTTATTTTTCATAAAGCTTAATATATTAATATTATGTGACACTATAACTCACCCTTTTCACTTACCTGTTATGAAAATGTTATTAAATATACCTGTATAATCTGATATTTAATGATACCATTCCCTTATTTAATTAATCTCTTTTGCTGAAGATGTAGGTTCTTTCTAGCCTTTTGTCCTACTGAACACACTTGCAGATACATTTTTGTCCCCATCTCTGGATATTTCCTTAGGTAAATTTCCATAAGTAAATTTACCCTTTGGAAAAATACGCACATTTAAGGCTTTAGATATCAACTGCCTAATTATCTTGCAGAAAAGAGGTACCCATTTACATTTCCACTGTGCTACACTTATAATTATGTTGGTATAGTCCCACCTAGTTGTACCCTGAATTTCATTTTTTAAAGGACTCCACAAAACTGTAGACTACTTTGCTTAGTGGCTATTCCCCTTAGAATGCACACCATCTCCTTGCTTGAAAAACTGCTTGCAAAGTTACACGTCCAGATTCCTCAGGCCAATGTATCACATAAGGAATAAGCAAGTTATGACTGAGCCCCTTCCACCACAGACCACGTCATCATACACTTCACCTCAAGGAGACATGATCCTAGGACAAGAAAAACTTGCTTATAATTTTTTACTATCCTTCTATCATCCTTTTCCCTGATTCACTACCATTGTTCTAGGCTCACGTGTTTGCATTTCTGCATCGGTCCTGTCTATTGAGTCTCATGTAGAACTTGAACTATAATTCCACAAAAGCCAGCACCAACAGACGGGGTCTTCCAAAGACATATAAAGCTTCCAGAGGGGTGCAAAACAAAGGCATTGGCTGGTCCTCCTTTTAACGTGTTAATTTATGATCCAAAACCACGTAAAGAAAAGCAAGCTATAAAGTCCCACTCTACAGAAAGGAAGGCCAGCATTCCATGACACAGGCAACAGGGATTTATCTCAAACTATGAGTCCACTGGCTGCTTTCTAATCATTGTCAGAAAGAAGGGCCACTGCCATACCTGCCATCCTGGAAACAACATCTTCATTTCCCTAAATTACAACTGGCTGATTTGAAAAGTTACCACTTTCAGTAACTTAGCGAAACTCCTCAGCATATCTCAGAAGCTACAGCAGGAAGTAGCATTGCTAAACAGTAGACCTGCTGCAGCTGTCTTCTAGAGACTCTTTTGGCCATGGTGTGCCTGTTTCATTTGCTTTGGAAAGTCTCAGGCTAAGTCACCCCAGCCTTATCATAGGAGGCAGAACAATGGCGAGAGTGCCAGCCAGTCCTCCAGCACTGGGACACATCTGAAGAAACATCTCATGAGAAACTGGCCACTGCCTTGGCCTGTCTTGGATGGTGGCTGCCATCATCCCTGGGGTGGCAGGTGTCTTGATAGATGCCTTCTTTTCGTAGAAAGATGTTAACCTATGCAACGGTTAATTTTATGAGTCAACTTGACTCTAACAGAGTACCCAAATTAAACATTATCTCTGGGTGTGTCTGTGAGGGTGTCTGGATGAGATGAGCATTTGAATCAGTGGACTCAGTAAAGTACATGACCCTCCCCAGCATGGATGGACACCATCCAACCTCTGGAAGAATAGAACAGAAAAGCAGGGGAAGAAGAGTTTGCCCCTTTTGCTTCCTCCCTGGTTGCCTGAGTTGGAATAATGGTCTTCTCCTGAACTTGGACTGGAATTGCACCACTGCCATTCCTGGATCTCCAGCTCGCAGACGGGAGATCATGAGACTTCTCACTTTCCACAGTCACATGAGTCCATTCCTTGTACTAAGTCCTTTCCTTCCACATAGGAAGGACTTATTATATATGGAAGGAAAAGACTTACTATGGATGGAATTGTTTCCATCTATAAGGAAACACTCATTAAAAAATACTATATATACACAAATA
>NW_012105542.1:1271000-1311826 GCF_000951045.1 Mandrillus leucophaeus
ACACACACACACACACACACACACACACAGCTTCTCTGGAGAACCCTGACTAATATAATCTACTTCCAATTACCCTACTGCACATAAGCCTGGACTTACCTAGCCACATAGGTATTTGTCAGAGAGCACAACATAAACTGTGTACCTCCCCATATTTTCTGAAATGTAGATGAGAGAGACAATATTTAGGGAAGTTTCCTTGGAAAAATCGTTATTGAATCTATTCACTTCCCAGATACGTTTCAAGTGCCCCAGGATGGAGACAGATTGGCAGACAGCAGCGGATGCTGCCATATCTTCTTGTCCACTTCATCCCTCTCTCCGCCTTCTCCTCCCCAGACTGCTTTCTCACAGCCGTCATAAGAAACAGGCCTGTGAAACTCACTTGTGTGACCTCAGTAAGACTGTGGTGGGGAAAACTGTTCATTGCATCATACAGTGTTTTCTTTACAGGGACTCCTGGGAACAATTCCCGTCTGGCTTCTGTGTGAACAACAGGTAGAATTTTCCTGAGCAATTGCTTTTTTTTAATCTCACAGACATTGTGAACTGTGTATCTGACGAGTTTCCTTTATTCCACTAGTGGTTACAAAGCTGCAGGCTGTGTGTGTGACCCGCCAGTTAGTAACAGGTGTGCAGAAATGCGGTTTTTGCATTATTACCAGCTCTGTGTATTTTTTCCTTCTATCTGGTGTTGCCTCACTTTTAATTTATGATATCTTGTCATGTTTTATGTCCCATTGAAAGACACCTGGAAGACGTTTTGTGAAATAAGATTTGGTTTACACTGACAAGAAGATAAGACGTGGAAGAGCTCCATGTCATGTGTTTCCATCTGTTTTCTTCAAATATTCAATTATGATCTCCTTTAACATCCTCCCACTGACAGACCCAAGGTTCAGGGCATGCAACTCAGAACTGCCACAATAACAATCAGAAGATAATTGGAAAACCCAAACAAAGTTGTTGAAAATATTGTGATGGTCCTGCCTCATTCTCATGACCCACCTGAGGCAATGCCATTGAAATCACACAGCTTCTTGGCAGCCTAATACATCTGAACACTAATTGTTATGAAAAGAGTAAATAACACTACCGAATACTGACGTGACATGTGGAGGCTTCTTGTGCTCTCCTGTGGTCTGCAAGCAACCTTGGGAAGCAGAAAGAACAGGTATTTCACCCTGCAGTGCTGCTAAGTGGCAAGGATGAACTGTTGGCCCCTAGATGGGCTCTTTAAGCCCAAGGATTTTCTAACTGCAGGAAATGGCTTAAATTCAAGAAGAGAAGTGACAACATGAACTTCCAGCAAAGTGTGTGGAGAGACAGCTAGGCAAAACAATACATGAAAATATGTTTGGTATCATCAGTCCTCAAAGAAATGTAAATTAAAACTACAATGTGCTCCCATTACACACCTATTCAAATGCTAAAATTAAAAAGACTGACCATATTGAGTGCTGGTGAGGATATGGAGCAACTAGAACTTTCAGAGACTGCTGGTAGGAACGTAAAATGGTACAACCATTTTTTCAAACAGCTCGTTGTTCTTTAAAGTTAAACATATATCTACCAGATGACCCTGCCATTCCACTTCTAATTCACTTTCATACCCAAGAGAAATGAAAGAACATGCCCGTATGAAGACTCACACATGCATGCTCACAGCAACTTCTTTGTAACAGCCAGAAACTGCCAACAACCCAACAGGTATCCATCAACAGGTAGATGGGTAAACAAATAGTAGCACATCCATTCTATGAAATACTTCTTAGCAAAAAATAATAAATTGTTACACACAACAACATAAGTATGTTGTAGGAAAGAAGATACACACTGCATGCTTCCATTTATATGAAATTCTAGAACATACAAGCTAATACGTATTGTCAGCAAGCAGATTGGTGGTTGCCTGTGACAGATGGGAGTGGGGAGGTCAGAAGGAAGTGATTATACATGGGAACGGAATTTTGGATGTCATGCGTACATCAATATCTTGATTGTGGTAATACTTTCACACATAAACATATTAAAACTGTATACTTTAAACATCATATCTCAGTTATAACTCAATAAAGCTATTTAGAATTTTTTTTTTTTTTTTTGAGAAGGAGTTTTGCTCTGTTGCCCATGCTGGAGTGCACTGGTGCGATCTCAGCTCATTGCAACCTCCACCTCCCAGGTTCAAGTGATTCTCCTGCCTCAGCCTCCCAAGTAGCCGGGATTACAGGCACTCGCCACCACGACCAGCGAATTTTTGTATAGAAATAATTTTTTTAATGTTAAATAACCACAGCCACATGTAGTTAGTGGTTCCTGCACCAAACAGCACAGCTCCCACTTCTGTGCTGCTCCAAAAACTTGCTATTTGTGTTGGTATTAATACAAGTATGCTAATGTTCTAACAAGTTATGTTTTAGTTCTGTGTGTCGCCCTCTGTCTCTAACTCCCACTCAGAGATCCTTTCTCATCTTTCTTGGAAAGTAGCATGAATTAGCAGAAATAACAGGAAGGCAAATTCAAGCTTAAAACACTTCCCTGATGGACTTTACTAATGGACTTATTTAACCAAAGAACAGACAGATTGCTCATTTTCGTGAAAAATTCCCATAAAGAGCAACTCTCTAATTTTATCCAGATGTACTAGTCAATCACTGGATATCCAAGAACCTTCCAGTTAAGATTACATGACAACCACATATTCAGAACCTAAGATATTCCGTTTGCCTTAGCCCTAGTAATCTACAATTAAAAGACAAAGTTTGTTAGAGGGTAGTTGGAAAAGGTCACAGTTACAAATTCCAGTTATAGAACTTTGAGGTTTTGGTCTCGGTTTCTGCATGTATGAAATGGTTATACCAACGCCCGCCTTGCAGAATTGCAGTTAAGATTTAACAAGATCATAGATGCAGGGCACCATCAAAGGAACAGAAGTACTTTAAAAATATCCCTTCCCCTTACACAGCAAACCCTTCACCACAGCACACACTTTCTTCCCTTATCAAGGGAGAAGGCAGCATTGTTAGCCCAAGCTGCCCCATTTTGTAAACCTCTGCCATTTTACAAATGCTGGTTAGAGCAGAAAATTCCACTGGGGCTCAGGCCATGAGACACATCCCGCCAGACAAGTCCCAGACTTAACCGCCTGACCCCAGGAAACTCCTTGCTTATCAGCAGCTGACCACACCACCCACCCCATCTCACAAGCCCAGACCTCTCCCACCTGGACCTAAAATTACCCCAGTTGGTAAGCAGGGGCTGGCTCCAGTGCTAGCTGGTGTCCCCCTCCGCAGGTCTTTGTTCAATACACTTGTGTTGCCATAGAGCTGCTTCCTTCCATTCCTTCTTTTCCCTTTCTCATCCTAACAAGTCTGAGCAGAGGCTTCTGTCATGCTTACCTGGAGCCAAAGCTTGTCATGCTGAGACCACTTCCCACCAGCAATGCACTGAAATGTGGCATTCTGCCCCACATTCACCTCCACGTTTTGCAGTCGCAGAAAATGAGGTGCTTTTCCTAAGAGAGAAACCAAAGAACACATAAGAATGAGATTCAGCAGCCTGCACCACTTCCCTGTTGGTGGATGGCAGCTCAGGATGGGCACCGGGCAGGGTGGAATTGGGACTGGAGAAGTGGCCCAGCTCAGCAAAGAGTTCATTGATTGCTTATTATGAGTCTGGCACTGTTCGAACTTTACACACAGTATCTCACTGAAACCTCACAAAAATCCATGAAGGGGACAGTATCACCATTTCACAGATCAGAAAGTCAAGGCTCTGAGGGTTTACATCATCATTTGGCACAGACACACATCCAGAGGGTGAGGGAATCAGGATGTGAATTTAGATCTCTGTGTCCTATTACTAGCTGCTATGCAATGTTGCTCTGTGAAATTGGCACAAACATGCCTAGAATACACCCAAACTGATCATTCTTCTGGGGCTGGCATTGCACAAAAGGTGAAACTACGACAGTGAAAGTTAGAAGAAAAATTGGGGGGCAGGAGGAGTGTAGATATTCATGATAGGTGATGCTTCCCTGTAACATCAAGAAGCAAAAAAAAGAAAGCTGTAGCGAAGCACCTTTGGGCCTGATACCTGTACGCTTGGCCTGGGTGACGATGCTGATGAGGATGATGATGAGGAAGACAAAGAATGGAAGAGGGAGGAAAAGAGAAGGAAAGCACTAGTAGCTGTCATTCTTAGCGCTTGCTATGTGATAAGTACCACATGAAGTGTCTCTCTGCAGTAACTCACCTAACCCAATGCAGTCAGTAGTGTTATTTTCTCTATTTCACAGTGAATGAACGGAGGCACAGAGAACTCTAGAAATGTGCCCAATGTCACAAGACCCCAGAGTCTTACTCTGTGATGGTGATTTCTGAGCATGAGAGGGAGCATTGATTCTAGGGACTGGACATAACAGGGAAAAGGTCTTTCAAATGAAAATCAGAGTGTGTACAAGCAGCCACTCTTCGTATTAAGTCTACATTTTATATTGAGTAACCTAGGTCCATCTCTTTCCTTTTTTGTGGAGAAGGGTTCTCACCTACCTGCATTCTACAAATAATAACATAAGTAACAGCTCTCCATTGGCTGATAACTTGTATCTAGAAGGATTGGTTTCCTCACTGAGGCACAATGAAGAACCTCTATGCCATCAATCAAATCAGTGATGAACTGGGACCACCCCCAGAATGGAAACAAATGGAGAGTTAGGAGAGGATCAAGGAGGTTTAACAGGAGGCTTTGGCCATCTTTCTAGAGGGAGTCAAATACACAGAGACAAATAGTAACAATAATGTCATTTACTGAGAGCTCCTACAATGCCAGGTACTATGATAAATGCTTTGCATGCTCTATCTAACTTAACTTCATGACGTTCCTATAAAGCAGACACTATTATGATTTCCCTGTTAGGCAGAAATCAAAGCTCAGCAAGTTTAATGTGCTGAAAAAGCTACACAGCACTAGTGAAAGACAGAAACAGAATTGAATCCAGGTCCACTTTAGCCCCAGACTCAGCATTTAACAAGCAGCTATGCTCCCTTGCCTCCTGGGCACTGGGAATGAGGATGGTGTCTCCAGATAGACTCCAGGGTCTGCAGAAGGGGCTCCCAGTCAGGGCTGTGCTGCTGGTTCAGGTTTCTTTCCATGCTCCCAAATATTTTATTAAAAGTGACCCCTTTCCTTGCTATTTTTCCTTGATTTGAACTATTTGGTCTACCTATCTGTGTCAGCACCTATAAAGCTCAGCAAAAGCCAAGAATCTTGGAACAATTAGGCAGACTTCTTGGGAGTGCACTGGGCAGGGTGGAATTGGTGCTTGAGAAGTGGCCTGGCTCAGTGAAGAGTTCGTGTATCACTTAGGATGACTCTGATACTGTTCGAAGAACTTGACACGTCGCATCTCACGGAAACCCTCAGAAAAATCCAGGAAGTGGGCAGTATCCCCATTTCCCCAATGTACTTTTGCTCAGGTTTTTAAACTAATGACAGCAGCTCAGATATCCCTCAGGCTACCTTTGAACCACCCTGGCTGGCGTGGTGTCAAGGACCCAAGGCCCAGGGAAAACCACTTCTATGGGCTTTTCAGAGTTGAAAATTCCTGCATCTAGTCAACTTGACAAACGCCATGCTGCTTCAATTGTCTGAAATTGTTTCCTTTTGGCTCTCCTGTACAATTTTATAAAGTTATTTTTGGAACTATCAGTTCAAGTCAATTCTTGAAGTGGAAATATAGTGAACCTTGTAAGTCTGTTCATACCACAGGTTTAAAGGGGGAGTGAACACATCCACCCCAAGTGGGAAGGGAGTGCAGAGTCTTAGCTCCAATGCTGGGAAACTCTGTGTTTGGTTTTACAAAGAAACGCTCTTCCCTTACCTTTCGAGAAAATGGTTTAACCTCTGGGATATGTACAATTAGCAATGAATCTTCTCTGGATCAATGTCCCCAGCATGCCTCTGACTCCTCTCCACTTCCTCCTTCTTAGCAACAGACCTTTCACCTTGATTCTTTCATCTTCAATTCCTCTTCTTCCCTCCCTTCTAGGTTCAGTGGTAGAGAGTTTAGATGTTTAATGCCTCCTAGTGTGAATATTCTGGGCAAATACTGGCGATTTACCGCAGAGATTATGAACGCATGCACCTACAAGAGCCAGTTATGTAAATTGATAAAGTTGTTCAGCTGTAAAACAGAACAAAAATACCACTTCCTTGCCCCACCTTTTATTTTCCCACTTTGGATAGAGACTTGAGAAAAATAAACATTTATTTATATAAGAAAAGCAATGTTGCAAGCACAATAACAACTGGCATCCACCAGTAGCCTTAGCACTGGGGAGACAATAGCAGTGGTGAGGACTGGAGGGAAATGGAGAGAGACTCTGCGTCCCACTGAAAGGACGCAGTTCCTACCTAAATTCAGCAGAGGTAGGCCAGGCATTCATACTTTGTATAGGGGTGTCAAACATCTGATTTCTCAAGGCCAGTAAGAAATCCAGACTTTACATGAAGTCTCTCACTCTAAACTCAACATGTTATTAAAACACAATACAGGATTAACAAAACATGTGGGCAGGCAGGCTCTATCAATCTGCGGTCTCTGATATGTAGCTCCTATGTAAGTCAACTGCAACAATTTCCACTAGCCAGTCTCACCTGATCCAGCCCCATACGTGCAGGAATGCCCCCACCACTCCATGCAGTACGCTGTGGGCATCACATGAAGGCCAGCCCCAATTGCAGTTCCCAGCACAGGAGCTGATCTAGACCACTCTCTTCTTGCTCAGGACCCTTGTCTCTGCTCCTTGGGGCTCTGGGTCATCCTTGGCTCATGACAGGCAGTGCTCTCTGGGGACTGTGCTTATGTGGAGGACCTGTTCAGTCCTCTTCCCTGTGTTCCTGGCCTCTCTGACCCTCCTTCTTCCATGCCCTCACACAGCCTGCCCATCAGCCACAGGCTCTCCCAACTGTCGCCTTCCCCCAGCATCTGCTGCTCTGGGAGAGAACTTATACTCCACGAGCTTCAACTCACTCACCTTCAGCCAAACATGGTTGACCTTTGTACCCAGGTCAGCCATCAGCTCGTGGTTCTAAGCATTTCCTACTCACTCCGCACTAAGACCCAATTCTGCCCAGATTGGGTGCCACTGAATGGGCTTAACAGAAGACTGGCTGTGCATCTGGGGCAAAAACGCCTTGACGTTGGTGACATTTAGACTCCTGCAGATGTCAGTGCAGCATCTGAAGACATATTATTGTGCCCTTTATCTTGCTCTTTAAACCTGTCAGTGCTCAGTAGGAAGCCACACAATTGTGGAGAAAGCCCAGTACACACATTAGAAACATGCCGCAGACACTGTGGGCTCAGGGACATGGCCCCACAAGATTGTGAGGGGGAAAGAAAAGTCAACTTAGAAGCTAGAAACTTTGAAACAGACTGGAAAAATCATACTGACATTTATGGCACACAGTTATAACTGCCTTGGCCCTGCTAATGGCTAACACTGAGAAACAGCAGCAGAGGGTAACTAAGGCTAGAATACTTTTAGAATAACACAAAAATGTTAAATGGGCTATAAAATATAGATGAGAGGTTTCCACTTGTAAGAGAAAATAATTTCCTTTGAGTATTACGCCTGTCTTTTGCTTACTGTTTTGGGAGCTTGGAGGCGATTATCTACAGTTCTAATTTCAGTGCCAATCAATGGAAGATACAATTGCAAATCAGTCACTCGCTCCCTGGAACTTTTGGAATATTTAGTGGAATCACTTATTGATAAACTCTGACCATATATTAATAGAAAATATGTTTTAGAGGACAGAAGGGGAGAATTAAAAAGACTTTATGTCCACAGGCTTTTTTGAATTGAATGCATACATTTCAATATAGTTAAATTTTTAACCATCTATGAGCGAAGTCATAAATTCTAAGACTGGAGGTTGGGGAAAAGCACCATTAGTCTAAAGGGGAGTTCAGAAGCTACTATCCAGTTGCATAACAGGTAATCCCTGAAAGCAGCCCCTGGGGCCCATAGCTGGCTCCTCACAAGGCAGCCTGCTCAGTTCTTCCCCAGCTCGCACCACCTTGCTTAAGCTAGAAATCTGTGAGTGCGCCATGTCTGAGGCCTGACTCCTAATCCAATTCATCAGATGAGACCAGTTGGCTCTGCCTCCTAAATGGGTCTCTAATCTGCGCACCTCTAGCCACCTCTATGCTCTATGTTTCTTCATTGCCCTGCTTATCATTTGTCATGGTCTGAACTGTGCCTCCCCCAGATTTATCTTTTGATATATGACCCTAACCCCCAGTGTCTCAAATATATTGAGCAGCAGGGCCTTTGAAGATGTGATTAAATTTAAATGAGCCCTTTAGGGAAAGCCCTAATCCAATCCAATCTGACCAGTATTCTCAACAGAGAAGGACATGTGAATGCACAGAGAGACACCAAGGGACTGTGAGTATAGACGAATGACCATGTGAGGCCTCAGCAAGAAGACAGCCACTTGCAAGCAAAGAAAGAGCCTCAGGAGAAACTAGCACTGCCAACACCTTAATTTTGGACTGCCAGCCTCTAGAACTGTGAGAAAATAAAATACATTTAAGTTGCTTAAGCCATCCAGTCTGAGGGGTTTTGTTATGGCAGCTTTAGCAAACTAACGCACCGTCTGTGCATATAATTATATAATCACATTATATAACTATAAATGTATATATTATATATAAATGTAAATTACATAATTATATGATTATGTATTTATATATTATAACTTACATTTATATAATATATACTTCTATGTCATTCTATATTCTATATTCAACATCATACTTGTATAATAATTACATAATATATAGATTATAATAATATAATCATATAATTACTTTGTTTTGTTTCAGTCTCCTTCACTTCAACAGAAGTCCATGAAGACAGACAGTCAATCTGTCTTTCTCACTCCCACAAACCCAGAATGGTGCCTGACATGGAGCTCATGCTCAATAAATACTTGTTGGATGATGAATGGATGTCTCTCAACCACCCTGGTGCAGGCCACCACCACCTCTTGCATGGCTCCAGAACTTTCTTCCTCTTAGGTTTCCTGACATCTTCTTTATGGTCCTTCAACACAGAGCAGCCCAAGTGACCCTTCTCCAGCAGCACTCCCTGCAGCAGAGCCTCCCTGCACTTAGACAAACATTTAAACTACCCACCATGATGCCCAAGGTCCAGGCTTTCCTGCCCAACATTTGCCCTAACCACTTTCTCCTGTGCTCCGTATGCTCAGGACATGCTGGCAGCATCAAGCCAACTCCCTGTGCAAGACCGCTACAATCGCTGTCACCTCTGTCTGAAGCACCCCTCCTACAAATCACTAGACTGTGAACTCCTTCCTGTGATTTGAGTCCCAGCTCAGGTCACATTTTCAAAGATATCTCCTCTGACCACTATATCCAAGAAGCCCTCCCATATCCCAGACACCCACACTTATTATATCCACAGGACTTTTCACTATCTGAAATTTTGGGTTACTTAATATTACTGATTTAGTGACTTTCTTTCCATTGCCTCTCCTGCTAATCAAACACCATGAGTACAAGGACCTAACCTTTCTTAGTCACTTAAGTATCACCGTGCCTAGGAAAGTTCTTAACACATAGCTGACATACGCGCTTGCTGAAAGAAAGAATAAAAACCTGGGCTAGGTATGGACTGAGCACTGGTCCTTAGGAAAGCGACTTTGCTAGGCCCTACTCAACTCCACATGATTCATGAGCTGTGGATATACCTCAGGCATTATATACCTCAGGCAGTATATATATATATACTGCCAGTATTTGTCCATATAATGAAGTGAATTTTTTCCAATTCCAGCCACTCCTATGGGGTCTTCACATAGTGGTTTCTGGGAAGTTTATGCTTAAGCTGCCTCAACACTGAGATTGAACCCAACAGAAGCACATTATGTGGACATAAAGCCAGGATCATGCCTTTCTGAGTTATATCCCATGGTCCATTTGCTCGGTAACTGGCTCTCAGCAACTTCATAACCATGCAACCCACACCCCTCTGCAGGAGGAGGGTGAGGTTGTCAGGAGAATTCTAACTTCAGGAGCAGCCCCAGTGAAAGGAGAATTTCAAGAGGACTCATGAGACTTTGGGGGGTGGACAGTCATTCCAGTGCCCTCCAGAGAACCCTCTCCCATGGATATTTATCAAAGAGAATGGTGCATATGCTTGTGACAGCAAACCATGGTCAGTGCTTGGAGGTAAAGCAGAGCTTTTACCACTTTGGGCTTGAAGGTAGTTACGGCTTGACAGATAGTTACGGTTTGACAGGTGTCAAGGTTGGGCATCAGGATGGAAGTGAAAACTCCCATTAGAGCACAAAGTTCTGGGATCCAGGTAGCAAGACTCACGCTATTTTCCCCTGGGAAAAGCCAGCTGTCACCCACTAGAAAGACAAAGTCCAAGCATCCAGCACAAGGTAAGAAGCAGGAACACAGGTAGATGTGGCAGAGGCAAGCATGCTCTGAGTGGATGGGATGTAGGCAGGGAATGAGGAAGACAGAAGGCATGTTTCAGAGAGACTACCTTGAAACTGGAGGTGGTGCAAGGTTGAGCGCATGCAATTAAATGGACCACAGGTAGCGCTGACATCTCCCAACACAGTTGCCCAGTCTTAGACCAAAGATCATTCTCCAATGAGCAGCTGATGCTGACTCCCATGAGTCCAGGGTGGCGAGTATTTCACCCTGGGGAAGGAGATTCATATGCCTATCTACTACATAAACCCTGCATAGCTGGGGGGATTTCTGGGATCCTCTTCACACGAAGTCTGGGTCAACAGAAACATTTCCTCAGGCATGACTGAATGACAGACCCATCTGAGAAATTCTAAAAGACTCAGGAAGTAATCCAGAGGGTAGGGACTCTCAGCCAGTGCAACGAAGAGCCCAGTAGCATATCAGCATTCCTAAGATACCAGTTGCTTCTTGGGAAAGAGGATCTGCCCTGCACAGGACCCAAACAGAGTTTCTCAAAATAACGTTCAGAACTTGTAATGTGTTCCAAATTCCTTCAGAGAAGGGGCTCTAAGACAATGAGTCAGACAATGGCATTCTAGTGCCAGGCAGAGGGAGGGAAGTTACATCTGAGGGTCTGACAAATTCATTGCAGCAGAAATGGAAAGTCATTTCAATTAAAGCAACATGGATGAGGCTGAAATCAGAATAGTCCCTAAATGGGAGGATTGAGAAGCACATAAGGAGAGGAGGACCCATGATGTCTCTGGAGGCAGCAGCAAACTGCACCACAGCCCAAAGCATGACACATGGCCATATGGGAGGAGTGGAGAGAGCCCACAGGGGATTACCTAGAACTGGATGGCTGCCGAGAAACTACTGGGAATCTCCAATCTGTAGAACACTAACAAACTCGTGGGCCTGGCATCCCAGCTACCCCTCCCAGGGGCTGTCATAATCTCCATGCAAATCAGTTTTATTTCAGTCCCCCCAACCAAATGTCACTGGGTATGATGTCATCTCAACTACCTGTACTCAGGACTTACGGCCTCCGAGATTTAGCAAACCCAGAAACCACATCTCCCTGCTGAAAAACATTCCAATGTCTGAGACTAAATATGGCAAAGAAGTGGATGGGTATGAAGGAGTGGCACGCCTTTGAGGACTCTTGACGCTGTACCATAAGCACTAACCACTATGAGAAATCTCCCTCTATGCCTACACGGAGCTGATGAGTATATTTAAAATTATTTTAAAAGAATTAATAGCTTCAGGGTACTTTTCTCTGTAAGTGAACAGTGTGCTAATTTGCTCAGTGTTTTGGTGGTGTTCTTTATTTTTTTAAAGACAATTGCACAAGATTCTATCCAAAGCCCTCTAATTCTTCCACTTCAGTGGTCTGAATCCCACTAATAAACAATCAGGACTTTAGACTCCCTTAATAATGGAGAGAGATTCAAATAAAGATGCTTTGCCACTCTCTGCAAATTCCTGGAGGTGCTGCCTGTTGAACAGGCCGGTAAAATTATGGATTTATTCAGGACTGATTGCATTGAGTATGTAAGCATTTCTGAAGGATTAAAAGAAAGAGAGAGAGAGAGACAGAGAGAGATGTTTGTGAACTGAATGAACGGAGAGGATTGCAGGCTCTATGCTACCTAGTCTGGCACGGATCAAGGCTGTGTTGGGAGGAAGGGACATACTTACTGCACGGATGAGCAAGGACCCGGACCTCGTCCACAGCAATGTAGCCAGGATGACCCTTCAATGAGACGGATTCAAATATCACCTGCAACACACAGGGCGGTAGTCAATTTCACAGAAACGGTTGCAGGCATTCATCATAGGAAGCTGCCCGGCCCCCAGCCCTTTATATTTCAACTTCCCATCAGAAGCTACCCAAGAAACCTTCTATTAAGACAGCACGCTACCCTGGCAATTGACTGGGATTTTCAACACAAGGCAAAAAGGCCACACTTTGGTAGCTAGCAAAGGAAGAGCCAGTTGCATGGAATATTTTTAATGAATTTCAGAAATAACACTTAGATGCAGGAAAAACAACCCAAACACCAAGGTCTTGGAAACCCCAATCTGTATCTTTTTCATTGCAGCTTCAAGGGTCAAGCCACAACTTGACCATCCTTCTACAGAGAAGTACTTTCTAATATCCCAACTTTCTTATAAAGGATAAGAGAGATGCCTACTTTGGAAGTTACCATAAGCCAAGGAGGGTTTACCATGAGTTGATTCTACATTGCCAAGGAACGTATTACATTTGAATTTATAATAACACTCTTAAAAATAAGTGGCAATCTACCTCTTGGTATCCAGGAGTAGAAGGCAACTGACTTCCACCTACACTGCTATTTCCATAAAAATTTTGTAATGTGTTTAGCTTCCCTCATCACTCAACCCGTATCTTCACCAAGTAGATATCAATGTCTGTGTGGGTAGCACGACCAACATCCTTGACCTCTCTAGTTCCAATGGCCTTCTCCAATCCACTTTAGCCCTACTTTCACCTCATTTTTCACCTTCTGGAAATTGGAAATTTCACTTTCCCATACTCCAGCACAATCTCTACCCACAGTCTTCTCCCAGTTGACTCCTCTTGACCTGCTCCTCAGGCACATGTGGTAGCCTGGACCTCTGCTTTTCTTATCTAATCCTTGGCTTATTAATGCAGAAGGCCCAGGCTACCATGTGAGCTCCTCAGACTCCATACGAGTCTCTCCTAAAGCACCCATTCCTTTGCACCTTTATTTCAACTTTGCCAAGCCTACAACACAACTGCCTTCTGCAATCCTGTACCTTACACAACTGCTGCCCTTTCAACATGCACCCATGTAATCCCAGCAGACACCCACATCTTCAAGAGGCAAGAGGGAAAGAGAGGGACTGACTTCTAACTTTTTACCCATTGACTTGATATCCAACCACATCATTCCCTGCCTCTTCTTTGCAAGGAACACCAGTGCTCTTGACCCGGACTCTTGCTATATTTTCCAGCTTTTGGATTCTTTTTGGTTTTCTCTGTCTATCCTATATCTTCAAATCCTCCCTTTCATCCCTAATTCTGACATGTCAACAGCTTCTCCTATTCTTTAAAAACTACCCTTTAGCAGTAGGTTTTCTGTAATACCATCCAGTTGTGTTTCAGTAACACTTACAATTCTCAGTAGTTTTATCTTCATTCACTCCCAACATTCCCTGACTCTCCATTGCAAAATTTCAACCTAATATGATCTGGATTCCATGTTCCACACTTCCCCTAAAACTGCTTACACAGAAGATACTAAAAATCTTCTAATTGCTAAATCCTGTAGATATTTTCAGTCTTTATCTTACTTTAAGAAGGATGATAGTGCAGTGCTTAAACTCTGGTTCCAAGTACCTAGGTTCAAGTCCTGGCTGTGCCACTTGCTAGTTAGTGGTCTTGGGAAAGTTACGTTACTGCTCTGTGCCTCATTTTCTGCATCTTTAATTACAGTGTCTACCTCATTGGGTGACTTTTTAGATTAAGGGAGTTAACACCCCACTTAAAACAATGTATGGCACATGGTACATTCTCAAGAAATATTTACTAGCGTTATTGTCACAACTTGACCATTCTTCTACAACTGTCAGTGTTCATGGACTCGCCATTTCTGGGTCTTTTTTCTATTTAGGCTCAGATAACACTTAATTCTTATGATTTTTCTCATGAATCTGGCCCTGTTCTACCATAGGTCTGTAGGCATTGCTCCTTCTCCACCTGCCTTCTAACGTGGGCTCCCGTTAGTCATCTTTTCACTGCATATGCTGTCCCTTCAACAGCTGCCAATGCACTGATAACTCCCAAGCCCAGCTCTGCACCCTAGATCTTTCACTCACACATCCATCTTACGTATCCAGTTCACAGATCCATGTTTCTACCTAGGTAACACATCAATGACGTGAATGCAGCAGATTCTGCACAGCTTCCTCCTCAAACCTTTTCCCTCATTGACCAACGGGCCATTCTTTCTGAAATATGGAATATGGTAAGCGGCACTATGACCCATTCAGTCACCCAAGCTGGAGACCAGGGTGGGCCTCTCCTTCTGCCTCAGCCCTCATCTCCATTTTCCTTCTTATTCTACCTTATTAGCATTTCTCAAATCTTCCCATGTCATATATCTCTGCTATTAGGATGAACCACTGGAAGCAGGCATTTTTTTTGAGGTAAAAAACCAGCCAGACATCAGAACCACTGCTCTTGTTCAAAGTGTCTTCAGTTTTCATCTCCAACACCTGACAGCCTCTAAAAAGGACCCTCCCTCTCCTGTGTTTTACTCCTCAGTTCAAGTCAATGGGTAGAATACAAGGTAGACGATGAGACCAACAGGAAAACCTCCCTGTGAAATCTTTTTGTGGCCTACGTGGTCACTCCAGGTCACTGGATTCAAAGACTAGTGTTCTCACCAGGGCCTGGAACTCTAACAGCTGTAACAAAAGAACTGTGGAGAACCAACGGGAACCACTGGAGATCATGGTGATGGCTGAAAAGAGGCAGCTTCCTTAGGTGATAGGATCTGTTGTGAAACAGCATGTGGCCGCCTGGGAGTTAGGTGAAGTGCCTTGGGGATGACAGTCACACCATAGAGCTGTTGCTCCAGCATGACGGCCACTCTAGAAGAATAGTTTACTAAGATAGCAGGGTCCTTCAGAGAGACTCAACAAACAAAATTATTCAAGAGGTAGAGGAAAGTTTGCAAAAGTAATGTGCTAGCCACCTCATCTTGCAGAGGGAAAAGTAAACAGAAAGCCTTCCTGTAAATAATCATGTGTCTAATTATATTTTTTAATAATTCGAAGGAAACCAAAAGCAAAGTTCATAGAAAAAAAAGCAAATAGAACATACACAGTAAATGCATTTAAAAGAAATAGCACAAAAGCATTCAAACTGTGTAATAAAAATGACAAAATAAAGAAAAAAATGTTTCTGTTGTGACAATAAATATAAATGGGTTAAAATACAGAAAAGCTCTCAGACTGTCTAAATAAACAAAGTCTAATTGTATGCTATAAGATGAACACCTAAAACAGAATGACTCAATAACATTAAAAAGAACAAGTTGAACAAAGACATAATAAAGAAATGCAAATAAACAGAAAGCAATTCTTGCAGAAATAATGTGAAAGCCTCAAAGTAGAATTTTAACTGAAAATAACAATGAAAAAATTAGGTGGATTAAATGGTCATTTAGAAAAAACACATTAGTCAAGAGACTTAAGTGGAGAAAATGATGTAAAAGACATGGGTTGAAGACTTTAACCTATGTCTTAGACTTTGACTAATCATATAGGAAAAAGCAAGTATATATAACATAAATAATAATGTATTTCCTAGATATACGTTAATAAATATAAAGACAGAATGAAACTTCTATTCAAATGCTATGGCTCAGTTGCAAAAAAAATCATATAGTAGGCTACAATATAACTTCAATAAATCCCTCGAAGAAGAAATTGTTTAGTTTTGGGCCTATACATTTTCTAACCAAATGAACTAAAACTAGAAATTAGTGACAACGTCTTAAAAACCAACTTATTTAAAGTTACACAATGCTTTCTTAATAACTATGGTGTCAAGTGTGCTTTGCATGTTAGCAAAAATGTAAAACAAAATTAAAAGTCAAATGACAGGCTGAGAATAATATTTGTAACACCTGTGTCAGCTAATATGAAAATACTCTTTTTTGTGTGCAAAGGACTCTTGAGAATCAACAGAAAAATAAATAAACCATTCCAATTAAAAAGTGGCCAATGACTTCAACAGGTAATTCACAAAAAGAGGAAGTAAAAATGGTAATAATCTATGAATGTAATTGTGTAAAATGACACTGAGGATGATCAGAAGGTGCCTCAGAAGACACCTACAACCTTGGAAGGAGATGATCACTCCATCAATATGCTTCTGATGTGAAGCTCCTAGCCACAGGAAGTCCCGCCCAGTAGATAGCCAGCTCCAGTTCCCAGGGACAGACACCACAAGGAGACAAGGTGATGCCAGGACCCTCGGAGATGGAAAGACCTGCCAAGGTGTCCTGAGGAGAGGGAGAATGGTTATCTCTGACCCAAGCACACTCTCAGGAAAATTCAACCAAGGCCCTCGAGGAATGAAAGTCAGGAAATGGGAGAGTCAGGGGAGTGAGTAGAGAAGTCTAGAGGTGACTCTGGTGTAGCGTTTTCCTCCTGTCTTCAAGAGGCAGGGGAGTAGGGATGGGATGGGGAACTGACACAGGCCATGCATACCCAGTGGCACTCCAAGTCAGTATATGGAGGGCGAGACCCTGAGTACAGGGACTAGAGCAGAGGGCCCAGACTGAGAATTCCAACTTCTCTATAGATGCTCTTCAACTCCAAGGCTGCCATGTGGACCTACCGTCTATTGCACATGCTCCAGCCCATGGGTCTCATTAGAGACCTCCTGGTGCAGGTGTTGAAGAGATGGGGCTTGCATGGAAAGGTGAAAACCTCTCCCTGTGCATGAGGACTTGTGCAAAGCCAGGAAGCAATTCCCCACAAGAGGCTCTGAGATGAGTGATGCGCAACCCCTCCAAAAAGTGGTTTTGGTCACTTGGAGGAGGGTGTGGATTTATCAGGCCATGGTTTAAAAGACCTGGTGCTTTAACTTCATCTTTTATAGTTCTCGAGCAGAAAACTTGAACGGCAAAAATTTCAAGGGGCTGCAAACATCTTCAGGAGAAGAGAAAAATGCTGTCACATCAGAACTCCTCAAATATACATATTATCATGGGGAGAGATTGCTTAGGGTAAAATTAAGTGAGATACTTTTTACCATATCAGCCCAAGGAGACCTGTATAAGACAAGGAGGAGGATTTGATGCTTAGTGGAAAGAAGTGGGATGGATAAGGGAGCAGGTGGAATAGAATTCCAAGGGAGGTAGAGTAGGCCCCTCACTGTGATAAACTCCACTCCACTGTGATAAACTCCACTCCACTCCAAGCTACTAATTCTACAGAGTGCCAGATAGCAGGGATTTCCTGGGAAAAGGACTGAGTTTCAAGTCCAGTTGAACCAAAGCTGGGTGAGTCCTTAATTTCAGCGGCCTATATAGTGATTATAACTACTGAATAAGATATAATTTTCTGTAGGCAGGTGATAGAGACTAGGGCAAGCAGATGGTTGCAAAATTAACAGAAGTTCTTTTGTTTTTTTTAAATCCTGAAATAGAAAATTTCAGAATCATTAGAAAATATGAAATCAAATTAGTATCACCTAGAAAGGAGCTGTGATCTGAAGTACACGTGACTTAATAGCCATTCAGCACTAAGTGGTGACCACATTTAATAATAATGTATTGTGTATTTCAAAATTGCTAAAAGAATAGATTTTTTTTAGTGTTCTCAGTACGCAAAAAAAGTTAAGTTGGTGAGGTAATGGATATGTTCATTAGTTTGATTAAGTATTTCTATAACACATACATAGATCAAAATATCACACTATACCCTATAAATACACACAATTAATATGTGTCAATTAAAAGTAAATAAGCCCCTGCTTTCCCAAGAAAAGGCGCATGTCAGGAGATGGCTGGTAGAGGTTAGGTTCTTACCCCAGGCCTTGCCAAAAGTCTGGTGCCAGAAAGCTTACTAATGAGAAACAGGAAATTTCAATGTTTATTAGAGAGCTAAAAGTCAATTTTAGAACTATAAAATATGACTTTAATAAATTAATACAGAAACCATCAGGTCCTAAGCCCAGTAATTCATATTTAGCCCACAGAATCATATGTACAGGACCAGATCTCCAGGTCTGGTGAATTTTAAAACCCATTTTGCTAGTGTCTTTGGATTTTCTGATAGGCCCCCTTTTCTTGCCACTGTACCTATGTGTGCATGTGCAAGTGTGTTTTGAATCTGAGAGTCTGTGGATGTTTGCCCCTATGTGTGCACTCTGCGGTGTTTGTGGCTAAGTGAGTATCCATTAGTGACCGTGTGTGTATAACATATCTCCAAACTGCTGCTTGCAGCCAAGGAAATGTAATGAAGCTGCAGTAGCCAACAAGGTTCTAATCAGAAAATTCTCCCAGATGAAGCTGCTTATCCAAGGGATGGCAAGGAGGTTACTGAGTACAGGCTAAACAACACTGGCTATTTATTTTAAAAGGGCTTCCTTCCTCCTTCCTCTTTCTTTCTTTTGCCCTCTTTTCCTTTTTTCTTCCTTCCAACAATTGCTGAGGCCCACTGCAAGCCTGCTGATAGGGTTTGGCTCTGTGTCCCCACCCAAATCTCATCTTGAATTATAATCCCTATAATACACACATGTTGAGAAAGGAACCTGGTGGGATGTGATTGGATAATGGGGGTGGTTTCCCCCATGCTATTCTTGTGGTAGTGAGTGAGTTACCACAAGATCTGATGGTTTTATAAGTGTTTGACAGTTCCTCCTTCACCAGCCCTCTCTTGCCTGCCACCATGTAAGACATGCCCGCTTCCCCTTCTGCCATGATTGTAAGTTTCCTGAGGTCTCCCCAGCCATGCAGAACTGTGAGTCAATTAAACCTCTTTTCTTTATAAATTATCCAGTCTTGGGGCAGTTCTTCATAGCAGTGTGCGAACAGACTAGTATACCTGACATGATGATACATATATGTTCTCTAATTCCATTTGCAGAAGGGCCTGTCATACCTAATATCCTCTCCGTTCTACTGATGAAGAAACTGTGATTCTGAAATATGACAGGATATAGCTAACATTACACAGCTAGGAAGAAGATTCTCAGCAAGGGCAAGCTATTTTTCCTAAAGGCAAAGCAGAGCTTGGAGCCAGAGGACCTAGAAAAGATTATGGGGATCTGAATTTACCAATAGTGCTTCCTACGCTGGAAGATAGGACATGTTGCTACCTAATAGAGGGGGCTACTGCACAGATCTCATGCCTCTCACAGGGTGTGAACATAGAGGGTACTCCAGAAATGTCCTTTTCCCTCCATGCCTCATCAAAAAGCATGGAAATGGTGTGACTGTCCCAGTACTGCGTCAATTTTCTTGTTCATTGTACTTCCACCTGTGGCCCCATCCTGTACCCATTTGCATCTGGTCCTATATATCGGGTTTCTAATTGGAACCTTAAAGCCTCACTGACCATGCCTGTGAGCTTTTAGAGACACTTGATGTCTATAGTCAATGATACAGTGGTGACAGTCTAGGGAGTAGGGTATCTGGGATCTGCTCTCAGCTTTGCCAATAATTTGCTATGTGCTCTTGGACTTCACTATGCAACTCTGGACATCAGCTTTATCATGTACATCAGGGTTCAACTACGGCCTGGAAGTCAAATCCAGCCCACCACCTGTTTTTGCACATAAAGTTTTGTTGGAACACAGCTGGGTCCATTCATTTACATATTATCTATGACTGTTTTCATAGTACAATGGCAGAATTGAGTAATTGCAACAGAAACTGTATGGCTTGCAAAGACTAAAATATTTTCTTTCTGGCCCTTAACAGAAAATGTTTGCCTTATCTACAAAATGAGGATAAACCTAAGTCACATGTGCCAGTATGCATTCTGTAAATGTCTATGGATAGGAAGACTATATAATTTATCACTGAAACTGGGGCACACTATGAAATGGATGCTGTTAATTTCACCAGGATAATGGGAGTAAACCAGGGTTGTCCCAGCAAACCGAGATGTAGGGCCACTGGTCTGCAGAATACTATCTCTATAGTCAGGTGGTCGTCCGACAAAAAGAGGGCCAAGATCAAACTTAGAGGAAAGACAGTAAGTTAAACACCAACAAATTCATTTATTTCTGACTCCTCAGAACTCCCACATGGGTAATTGTGAGTCTCCTAGAACCGGATACATCACACAGCTTTTTCAAAATGCTGTGACCTCCACCACATCAGCCTTCACTACAGAGAGTCTTGGGGAACAAATGTTCCACAGAGCACACACTACAAGTAATACACTGGGTATTCTTCCCAGAACATACAAGCAAGAACTGATCCCCTTGTTCATGCAACTGTGCAGGTAGAGAATATAGGGCTACATGCTTAATGCAATTCTGAAACCCCAGAAGCTCTAAAACAAGGTTCTTCACCTTAGTATTATACAAAGTAATTTGGTGGTAAAACCTGAACATAGTCGAATTGGCCTGATACTACTTGCAGTCTTTATTTATCCCATTTCTTGTGAGAATGTGTAAGTTTTGCTGTAGAAATATTAGATTTGGTTACAGGGTACTGCCTCAGACCCTACCAGGGTTGTTATAAAATACAGAAGATATGTCAATATATTACTAAATTCCAAACATTCTGAATTCCAACACATATCTGACACCATCAGTTTCAGACAAAGGTTTGTACTAAAACATTTTACACAAAAGGAAAAGACACAGAAGTAATGAGGCCAAAGGTATATAGTCTCAAAACATCTAGGGTAAAACAGGTCACACTGTGGGTAACACACGTTAAAAACAAAGGACTCTCCTTTTAGCCACTTTCATTCATAGGTTCCTGCTGTTGAAAAGAAGGGAATAGGGGCTTAACGTCACACCAAATGACAACAGTCTACCCTGACCACCCCAAGACCAGCTCTGTCCCACTCACCTCTGTGTTACCAATGCCAGAACTGGCCTGGCTCACGCAGGAAGCAAAATGACTGACAAGTAAATGAGAATAGAGAGCGAGTGGCTGAATGATGGTGTGATGAGTTCTTCCAAGAATTCACTCTCTTTTTCTCTTTTCTTCTCTTTCTCACTGTCTATTTCTGCTCTCTTCTCACTTTCTTAACTTCCTGGCTTTGGCTCTTGGCCACCCATGGACAGGCCAAGGAGATGAGGTTGGGGGAGAAGCAATGGAAATGTGGTCACAAAGAGGGCTATTTAGGACCATCTCCCAGGCTGCTTGGATATCTCCAGGGTTGCGGGAGTAACCTGTGCTGTTCGACAATCCCTGCCACAAGTATCTTATTATCTACTCCTTTAAGTCTCCTGACAAAGAACTCCAAAATAAAAACCTTAAGAAAACCCTCAACACAGACCAAGGTACTACAAGAGACAGTTGCAAGATTCTCCAGCAATGGAGGATGAGAATGAGCAGAACCAGCACCCCATAAAGGCCAGGTCCCTTCTGAGAGCCCAGCCTTGGAGTCACCCCCTTCATCTCCCCACCCACATGCTCTAGGCATGGCTAAGCCTTTCAAGAACTCTACTAGGGGAAATTGTAGAGCCAAGTGGTTAAGAATTATGATCTGTACTAATTTGACAACCACCAGCTACTGAAGTGTGGCTAATGAGACTGGGAAACTGAACTTCTCATTTTACTTAACTTCAGTTACCTTAAAATTTAATTTAAAAACTGATACCCAATTCACTTAAGAATATTTGGAACAACTTGTGTATATGCATCCACTTCTTCAGCTATACATTTTATGAATCTAAATACAGATCAGTATTACTAATGAAAATAAAACATTTAAATTGAGACTTACTGTAAGTGTAAAATATAGACTGAATTATAAAGACTGATAGGGAGAGAGCAGAAAACATCTCACTAATAATTGTTTAGATTGATTACATGTTGAAGTGATAGTATTTTGGATACATTGGGTTAAGTAAAGTATATTATTAAAATTGGGAGGCCAAGGCGGGTGGATCACAAGGCCAGGAAATCAAGACCATCCTGGCTAACACGGTGAAACCCCGTCTCTACTAAAAATATAAAACAGCCAGGTGTGGTGGCGGGTGCCTATAGTCCCAGCTACTCAGGAGGCTGAGGCAGGAGAAAGGCGTGAACCCGGGAGGCGGAGCTTGCACACACACAAATTAATTTCACTGATTTCCTTTTACTTTTTAATGTGGCTACTAAACATTTATAAATGGCACGTGTGGTTCCCATTATATTTATATTGGATTATACTAGCTTAGACAGTGAAATCAAACAGAATGGATAAAAAACAAGGCACTACCTCCGTTAGAGCTTGGGTTATCACTTACCATTTCTGAGCCTTCGTTTCATCGCCTATAAAATGGGTATAGTAGTACCTGCCTCAAAGGATTGTTGTGAAGATTAAATGAGGTAATGTATGTGAAATATTTTGTACTGTGCCTGGAACATGATAAACACCCAATGAACGGTAGGTATCATCATCACCACCATCACCATCATCATCATAACCTCTCCCCGATTTCTAAAAGGAATTTCAGGAAATGCATCATGAAGAAAAATAAAATTATTCTAAAAGGAAATCACAAGCCATTGAGGATAAAATTGAAATATGCATGGCAAAAATCCAGGTTAAATATTGAGGGTAATTGAGTATTAAATTCTGATTTCTCGTTACCAAGGCAAAAGGGAATAAAGCTTAAATTGTCTCATTAAGGTAAACCCAACAAGTGATCTCAATAGATAAATGTATTCCTAACACTAAAATCTGGAAGAACTGTACCATGGATATTAACTTGGAGGAAGTCTAAGAAGCTCTCAGTCACTGGTTCATCTTCTGCTTCCAACGCTAGAGAAATTTCTCCAAAATGCAGATGTGACCGCCTCACTCTCTAATCTAACACCTTTCAACAGTGCACGTGGTGATTAACTGCAAATGAGCACAGGGTATCTTACTGGGATGATGAACATGTTCTGGACTGGTTTATGATGACGGTTGCACAATTCAACAGGTTTTCTAAAGTCACGGGATTGCATACTTAAAATAGGTGGATTCTGTGATATGTACATTTTACCTTAATAACATTGTTAAAAAAATAATAAAACTTTCAACAGCCCCAAGCCAAGACAATGTGGAGAGTGTTCCTCTAAGCATGCTTTATGGATTGGTGCCAATCTGTGCACTGTGTGCATCAGTTCACAAGGAGGTAAGGAAGGAAAGAGAGAGGTTTAGGAACTGTTATGGCAATTTGGCATTGCCATGATTTTTTTTTAACCACCGTTTATAAGAGTATTGCTCCACAAAGAGCGGGGAGGAAAAGCATCCCTTCACCATGGGCAGTAGGAACAGCACTGCTTTAAGCTAAGTTCCATCCATTAGCCTGACATTAAAAGCCCCCCATGATCCGCTTGTCCCTGCAGGCTGATCTCCCTGTCTGTCCCCTTTGCAATGTACCTTAAACAACTTAGACTTTCCAAACTCTGCCATCATCTATCATCCACCCCTCTAGCTCATCGGACACACTGTCCTTGACAACTCAAATGCCTTTCCCTCCCTGCCTTTTAAAATAAATTTGTATTCATTCTTCAAGATTCGTCTTAGATGTCATCTCCTCTTACAAACCATCCTAATTGCCTTCCCTAGCAAACACCCCATTCCCCAGAGGGTGATCTTTGACTAGTTAACTCATCTCTCCAAACCTCAATCTTTTCATCCATAAAGTAGGATAGTACTAGAACCTCCTTCATCATGTCATAAGCACTGACTTTATAAAAAGGAATCAGTGCCTATGTTCCTCCAGCATCGTCAGGAGCCACACGCATCCTGGTATATTGTCATTTTATTTACATATCAGTCTTTTCCTACAAACAATGAATTCAAGTGGGGCAGGGGCTATATTGGGTCACCTCTGCAGAGCTTGGCTAGGAGGAGAAGCCCAGTAAACACGAGTAAATAAATGAAGTCCTTTCTAGACCCAGCACCTGTATGGAGAGCAAGAGGTGTATAGATTTATCACTAATTTTCAAACATAAAACCATGGTAAATGCCATACCTGATAGAAATGCGGCCAGAAAGTGCTGATGGCGAGCTCTGCCTTCACCCAGCCCTCAGTGACGACCCCGGACACATTCCAGACGGGGTTCCCTTGGGGGCCACCATTCACCTTCACGTAGACGTTCAAGGCCCCTGGGCTGGACCTGTCACGGCTGGAGAAGTAGTAATGGAAGTCGATGCAGTGGGTATCATTCTCCTTCAGGGTCGGCAGGAGAAGGTGGGCCTTCTGGCCAGAGGCTCTCCCAGAGCTGTTCACCATCATGAAAGATCCTGGAGACCCACAAAGCAGGTGGGAAGTAGAGACAAAGAGAAAGTAAGAAAATACTTCTGAAAACCAGTCATACCCATAAACATGGTGGCCAGAGGAGCGCCCAGAGATCAGGTCAGTCTAGGAGGGCCTGGGTGACCCTGTGAAAGCCACATCTCTCTGAGCCTAAGTATCCTCTTCTGTATTTGGGAATAAAAAATCTATTCAATAAGGTGGTTTTAAGAACTAAGAGATGGTAACATGTATGAAATATTTCTACAAGGTGCTACTATTGCTATTTGCAGAAAACATAGCTACTATTACTGTTGGCAGAAAACATCTCCAAACATTCAAAATGTTGTCTTGTATAGATGAAGTGAGCCTCTTTTGAGTTGCTTTGGAAAATTAAATGGTTGTTTCCAATTCTTTATCCCTCCTGGATCCATGTCCCTTGCCATTGGCTTTGCAGTTCCTTCCAGCAGAAACAGAGGGTATATCCCCATCCCTTGACTTTGGGCTCTACCATATGACTTGCTTTGGTCAATAGGATGCTAACAGAATGACTCAAGCAAAGGTTAAAATGTGCTCGCCCTGCTGGGCTTACCGTCTTGCACTACTGCTACCTTTCATGAGAAGAATGTGCCCCCAGTAGCTGCTGCCCCTTTCAGCTTGGGATGAAGAATACACACATGGAAGATACCTGACTTGAACCAATAGTAAAGAACCAAGCCATGCCACCCCTGCAGCTGGAATCACAGCCACATGGCCCAAAAGCCCAACCTAGATCAGCCAATCTACAATCAATGCACAGTTCCATGAGAGCTAGAATAAATGCTTATTGTTTGCCACCGAGTTTCTTCTCAGTGTGTCATGCAGCTTATTGTGACAATAGCTTATTGATAAAGCTGCCTGAGAGGGCAGACTCATGAAAGAAACCATGAGGGTGCACATTTCAGTTCAGTGTACAAAGAACTTTCTAACAAGTGAAGTTGGTGCAAAATAGAAAGGACTGGCCAGAGATAAAGTGAGTCCCCATCAATACAGGTGGCAAAACAGAGGCTGGACAAATTAAAGAGATAGTTAAGGAAATTTCACAAGCAACTGGGAGGGCTGAGCTCTGTGTCTTAGAGTCTTACGATTCTATGAAATAAACTGCATCATGAAACACAGCAGATAAACTCAGGTGATTCCAGAAGGAATGTTTCCACCTAGAAAAACACTAAAATCTTCAATTCACAAACAAACTTTAAGACCACTTATCCTCAGCCAAGGTGAGCTACTTCAATAGCTAAAAGTCACCTAATTCTTTCACTCTAATACCAAAAAGACTAACAGCTCCCAGTTAATAAGTGTTGGGAAACCTGTAACTTCTTGGGATTCTAGAAGGTACCAATCAAATCCTGTCTCCTGCAGGTTCTGAGTGAATTTAAAAACAGACACGAGAGACAGAAAGAGAAAGAGAGAAACAGAGAGAGAGGAGTTCAAAACCTCCACATCGTTATTCACAAAGTAACTTGGACTTAAGGCCAAATTAGACTTTCTGCATGTTCCCCCTGAAGCACCATGCAGAGCAGGGGGATGGCCACGGACCCACCCTCCAACTCTGCCCAGATCCCTAGGACCACAGCTGTCTTACTGGGATGACCACTTAGGATAGCTGGGTGGGCTTGTACCACAAAGCAACCAGGTGAAAAGCACAGAGAAACATGAGCCAGTGGCTAACAGGTTTTTGCCATCCTACCAATGAGAAAAATGTTTGTGTAAATATAAGGGATACAAGTTCAGCTGTGTTACATGGACATGCTGCATAGTGGCGAAGTCTGGCCTTTTAGTGTGACTAGCAACCAAATAATGTATATTGTATCCATTAAGTAATTTCTCATTTCTCACCCCCCTCCCACCCGCCAACCCTTCCAAGCCTCCAATGTATATCATTTTACACTGCATCCATGTGTACGCATTATTTAGCTACCACTTCTAAGTGAGAACAGGCCGTATTGATTTTCTGTTTTGGAGTTACTTCACTTAAGATTATTGTCTCTAGTTCCATCCATATGGCCGCAAAAGTCATGATTTCAGAATACGTAGCACCGCCTGGGGAAGGAGCCACTGGAAGTGCAACAAAGGTGTGGGTGTCTTTGCCAGTGTTTCTAAGGGAGTAAAGCTTCCTAGTTTTATGGCCTTGCAGTAACACAAGGTAAGCAGAGAGATGTCTGTATATGTCAGGGAAGTTATCGAATTATCATAAACTCGCAATGGGGCAGCTAAAAAGGAGCAATTACAGGGGCAGAAATTGAGGCTTAGAGATGAGACAGAGCCTGCATCCATGCCCATATCTGTCTGCTGGCCAACATGCCACAGGGTTCCACAGGGTTTCCTTGAACAGATAAGTAGCAACTCACAAGCCCCACAAAGGGTTTGTGACTGTCTCTGCCACTGAGGAGTAGCACATCTCCCAGCAGAGGAAGCAGCCTGAGAAGCAAAGTGTCTCTCTCCTTTCTGAATCCCATGATACCCGCATGCACATTTCAGCTGCTGTCCTCCTGCCAATTGACACCGCAGGCACATGTACCCTTGGCTCCTTACGATCCACTGTAGAGAGACTTGGGAAGGTTTTCCTTTCACCAGCTCATGTTCCCACTTCTTTCCATCCTAGCTTCAGTAGCAGGGCAGGCTCGCTGAGGAGGTAGAGATTGCCCTGTTCCATGTAGCTTCATGTACAACCCTGTAACACTGTTCTGGGCACACAGCTAGATTACGTCTTCCAGCCTCCCTTTAGCATTTGGTGGGGACGTGCAACTGAGTTCTAGATAATGGGGCATGAGTATGACGTTTGCCACTTTCCAGGCCTGGTCGGTAAAAGCTGCCTCCTTCTCATTCCCACACCTCCATACCAAATGATCTTGCCTCTCAAAGACTGGTCATTGGACCAGCCATCCCAGTGTCACCTGGGAGCTTGTGAGAAACAAGAATCTGATATCCACCCCCAGGCCTAATGAGTCTGGATCTGCATTTTATCAAGATCCCCAGGGGATCTGCATGTACATAAAGTGGTGAGAATCATTGGCCCATTCTATTTTCCCATCTACCAGCTGAATGTCCTGGATCTCAGGAGCCTAGGGGAGGGCAGAGCACCATAAAAGAAACCAGGTCCCTGAACGAGCACAACCACACAGAAGGTTACTCACCTATTAGGAGCACTCATCTTGGATTTTAAGTAAAGAGGGAATAAACTGTCATTCAGCTACAAGTGCCTTTATTCAAGGCAATAGGATGTGGAACAGTAGCTACTAAGCAAAGGTGCAAGACAGTCTACGTAAGGATATCATGAAGAGCAGCAAGCCTGGGGGGTAACTTGGGAGGCATTTGAAATAGAGAGAACAGCCCAGGCAAAGGCACAGAAACATCCAGCAATGCTAGTGTAAGGTCTTGGGGGTGGGATCCAGTGGCCATCTCTAGCCCCTTGCACATGTAGCCCACCTTATATAGGTCTGATCACACCCTCCAGAAAGGAAGGGAGCCGTATCTGCCAGTTGAGCCCAAGCCCTCCACTAGAGACTGTTCAGGAGTGAAAACCCTTATATATCATCAACTCTGTGGGTCCCGCTTTGATCAACAGGTTGGCATAATTAATATCATCCCAGGGCTGTCAGTTTCCCGGAGATCAAAACTGAGCTGGTCATTACGCCAAGATCAGTCAGAAACAAGAAAGAGAAAGACTGTAAATACATTCTTTTCCCTTCTCCCTTAAAAAAAAAAAAAAAGTCTACTAACGTGATAAGGAACATAAAACAGCATTAGTTTCCTCATAGTTATTATACATAGCACTGAAAGTTGTGGAATTAAACCAGCAAGTACTCTCTGGCTGGTGATAAATTTTGCATTTTTCCCCTTCGTGCATAATAATGCCTTGATAAGCGCCTCGTTATTGATGTGTCTGCAACACAGATCCCCTTTTTGGAGGCAAAACGCTTCTCCATAGCAGATGGCGGCTATTGTGTTTACACATGAGCACCTCAGGATTGCATTTCCTCACGTCGGCAGTAAAAAGAAAGTCCTAATTGAGTTTTTAATGGCTTTGCACATTGTTCATTAAGATTACATGAGTGTGCTCGGGCGACTGGCAGCTGAGGGCCTTGGGCACCAAGAGCTCAGCGCGGTCCCTGCAGACAGGTGGCCCCGCCAACTCCCAGTGCCAGCACCCACTTGAAGGGAATGGATGCTGGTGGGGCCTCAAATGCTACCAAAAGCCAAGCAGCTGTGGTGGCACGAAACGAGTCCTGGATCTTCAGTCAAGGAAACTGGGTTTTACTCCCACTTCTGTCGTTTCTTAGTTGTGTAACTTTGAGCAAGTCACTAAAATTCCCTGGGCCTCAATGTCCCCATCTATAAAATGGGATAATGAAACCTACAGATCGAAGTTGTTTGTTTTCTGTGAATATTAAGTAAAAATGGTACTTAATAAATGCTAATTTTATAACAGATAGCCAATAGCAGGTAACAGTGAGCCCAATGCAGTTTATAAAACCTAATGTTTACTGAGAACTTATTATGTGCCAGGCATTGATCTAAGCATTGTTTAACACCCTAATGAGGTGGTGCCATGCTATCTCTGTTTTAAAGCAAGGAATACGAAGGAACAGAAAGGTGAAGTCATTTTCCTAAAGCCACGTAGCCAGAAAGTGGTAAATACTCAAATCAATTATTGCTTCTTAGAAAGCAGAGACTACAGGGTCTAGAAATGCACTGTCCTAACCAGTAGCTAGTAACACCATATGCCTATTTAAAATAATTAAAATTAAGTAGAAAAGAATAATTTCCTTAGGGATACTAGCCACATTTTAAGTGCCCAGCAGACACACATGACTGGTGGATACGATATTGGACAGTGCTGATGTAGAATACATCCATTGTCACAGAAATTTCTGTTGGATAGCACTGGTCTAGAAGTTGTGGATTACTTATCAAAGCATAACAAATTACATTCAGGTGAGTCACAGGAGCTTAACTAACCCAACCTACTCATTTTATAAACTCCAGCAGGGAAACAAGTAACTTGGCCAAGGTCAACCAACACAATGAAGATTTAGACTCAGAGTTTCTGATTCCAATTTCAGTTTCTGCCACAGACAACTCTACCCTTCCTTGCCCGAGCTGTACAGCCTCAGAAGTGATTTCCCAGATAGCCATTTAAGAGGGAAAAGAACATATGTTGCCTTCAGGAAGCATAGAGGCCCTAGGCATTCTACATGTCACATGACTTAGGGGAAGCATGTGCACACACGTTGGGCATTCCCAGCCTCAGCTTTGACATGCAGTTCAACAACTGCTTGTTGAGCCCCAAGCCCTGATGAGCAAGCACAATGTAGGATGCTCCTAATAAGGGGCCCCTGGGATAAACTGGAACCCAAGATACATCTCTTCTCTCTGATGATCTTAAACAAATCACTTAACTCTTTGACTCTCAAGTATCATCTTCTATAAAATGGCTATAAAACACATCTCACATTGGGGACACGAGGATTAATACAACTACTATTTGTAAAGTGTCTAGATAAGTATCGCTGCATTGCAGGTCCTCAAAAATAGCTTCTTTTCTATCTTCCCCATATCCCTAAAGTTTTATTTCAGTGTAGCAGGGAGACCTTAAGAGATTGAAGAAGAAAATATTAAGAAATCCATTGAGAAGCAGAGTAAAATCTGCTGCCCCATTCCCACCTCCCACAACTGATAAGGCATCAAGGTCCAGGGATGCCTCCTCCTCTCATTTCTCTGACCATCTTCTTCCTTTCCACTCCCTTGGCACTGGCCTAATTCAGGTCTACGGCAATTCTGTCAGGAACTTTTGTTTATTTTGTGAACTTTTGCAACGACTTCCTAAGCAGTCTAGTCCTTGATTCTCTCACCCTCCATAAAAACAGTAGTCAGCACCATCTTTCTGAGACACAAAACCAACCGTGACATGTTCTCAACTTCCATTGAGGTCCTCCTTTATAAGAAATTCCCCATTTCCTATAAAGTCCAAGGTCCTTCACAGGGATATTTGGAGCCTTGCACATCCTGACCCCCACCCTTCCTGCCTCGTATATGAAGGCTATCTCCCCCACCCTCCCCCACACGCACAATTCTCAGCCACTTTATGGTAGACAGAATAAGGGCCTCCCAAAGATGTCCACATCCTAATATTTGAAACCTGTAAATATGTTACCTTTCATGGCAAGAGAATTAAGGTTCAGATGGATGGAATTAAGGTTATTAACTAGATACCCTTGAGATGGGGAGATTATTCTGGATTTTGCAGCTGAGTACAATGTAATCACAAGCGTCCCTGTAAGCGGACAAGGGGGCCAGGAGAGTCAGAATCAGAGTTGAAAAGCTGAGGAGGCTATGCTGCTTGCTTTGGGATGAAAGAAGGAGCCATGAACCAAAAAATGCAGGTGCCCAGCAAAAACTATAAAAGGCGAGAAAACAAACTCTCCCCCAGAGCCTCCAGAAAAGAATGCAGCCCCGACACCTTGAATTTACCCCAGTGTGACCCACTTAGGACTTCTGATGTCCAGATTAAAATGTGTGGGGTTTTGGCCACTAAATTTGTGGTAATTTGTTACAGCAGCAACAGGAAACTAATACACACTCCAAACATCATACGCATGCCCCTGCCTCTGGGCTTTTGCCCAGGCGATACCCCTCCTGAAATCCACGCCAGCCAGCTCAGCCATGGTCCTTCATTAAACTACTTAAATATCACTTTCCCTACATGGCTTTCACTAATGTCCAGGAAACAGCCACTTCTGAATTGTTGTTCCTATACTTCAGAGTACCTACTTCCATTATAGGTATTTTAAACAGGATCTAATTTAAAAGTCCATAATGATGAAATTTAGCTGTCTAGTCATAATAAAAGTGAAAGCAGCACAAAGACATCAAAAGGCACAATGCACTTTCAAATAAGAAAATGTAGGTGCAAGAGAAGCAGATAGTGCTAACAGTATTACCATGAAAACTAGTAACCATCAAACCAATCGCAAACATAACAATAAACCAATAGCCATATCAATAAACATATCATTCAACGTTATTCACATTATCTATGAGAGCAATCTAATCATCGAGTGTCAAAAAAGAGAAATCGGCTGCTTTTCTAATATACCAGAAATGGGGAGGTGGCGTTAATTTAGAGCTTAATGGATATATAATATCTATTTAAAACAACAAAAAAAATACATCCTGAAACTTCAAAGGAATTGAATATTGTGAACATTTTGTCAGTTTGCATGAACAAGTAATCAGCATTTCTGAAATCATTCATTCAGACCAGTAAGTTGGGGTTTCAGCATTTCATATGCAAATTTGTTAAGGCAATTTTTGAAGAAACAACTATCTAATAATCCATGTAGCTGTGGATAATGTAGTTTAAATATGGTATGAACCCCCAGTGATTGGATTTGAAGATACTGGTGGAGAGGCTCTGCTAACCTGTGCTGGATACCCTAATGCCAGCAGAGTCAGGCAAGGAGTTTGTGTGCACTTGGGTCTTTTCCTCAAAGACCAATTCCCAACCCCTCTGCATTCTTCTACACTTTCTGAGACAAAGAGGAAGGCAGAGAGGAAGAGGGAGAGATACAAGAGAGAGAAGGAACAGAGAAGGGGACGACATAAGAAAAGAAAGAGAAAACAAAAGAGTAATGAAAAATAAGATGAAGATAGGAGGGAAAAGGGGGAAGAGGATGGATGGAAGGGAAGAAGGGAGGAAGGGAGGAAGGGGAACAAGGGAAAGGCAGATAGAGAAGCCGGAGACATGAAATTCAGGCGAGGGAAGGGGTACTGAGCAGGGGGAGAGAAGAGGCAAAAGATTATGGAGACAAAGCAGAATACCACCTAAACTACATGCAACCCCTACATAAGCTCGCATCCCTCCTGACCTCCCAAACAAAAGCAAAAGTGAAAATAAAGACTTTTTACTCAAGGTACTTCTTTTGGTCCTTCCAATGATCATGTGATGAAAACAGACCCAGAGACAACGCTACAGGGCATACTGGGACCTGCATCTCTTTATCACTTAATAACTTGCCTTCCCCAACATTCAATTCAATCTCCCAGGAGCAAAACTAAATGTTATGGTAGGAAAAACAATGGAACCCAAAACACAACAGAATGACAACTCAGCAACATAAACTGTAAAACATAAGATCTTGTCCGATTTGCTCTTTGATGTTGGAAACAGACAACTCATTTGGCAAAGTCCAGATGAAACTGAAGGTCAGATAATGCCACTCTCCCTTCAGACTCCTCACCTCTTCCTATGCACCCATTTTAACCACACACTGCCCTGTAAGCAAGAATTCTGTATGTTTCTTCACCTGCAAAACAGGTATATATACAGGCAGAGGTTTTGAAGTTCCTTCCAGCTACAGAAGTCTGTTTCCAAGACTTTACAGTGACATTACCTCACTTGTTAGTGGTAAGTTAGGAGCCCAGGCTGACTTGGATTTTCTACCTAGACTCCCTCTGAAGAAGGGGTGGGAAGGAGAGATCTTTCTCCTTGGGTCTTATTCCCAAAAGAACCCAGTACTTTTTGTGTTCTCATGAGAATTTTCTTATCTTCTCAGTCACTCCTGCCCTTACCAATAACAACAGCCAACACAAACTATCATAATTTACTTAGATTCATTTGTTTAATTCTAACACAAACCCTATGAGGTAGTCACTACTATCATTCTTCTTTCACGGATGGGCAAACTGAGAAACAGAGAGCTTAAGTGACTTTTTCAAGGCCACACAGCTGGTGGCAGAGCCAGGATTCAAACCTAGGAAGTTCTAATTCTCACTGAGCTGCTGGGCTGCACGCCACAAGCGGGCACATTGTGTCTGATGACAAGGAGTGATCATGAACTCCCTGGATTAGCTGGCCTTGCCCTGGGGAGCTGGTTCAGGCAGGAAGAGGGGTAAAGAATGGAAAGAATGAACAAAAATTAAGTCCAGTCGTCAAGCTGCTGCCATATTAAGAGTAAAAAGAACAACAGGGCTGCTGGGAACATTGTCAGACCCCAAATTGTTCTTAACATTCATTGAGCTGAGTCCTTTGCTTCTGCAGCTCTACATGGAAATGACATGGAACTAAAATACACATATCGTAAAATCTCCAAACTCTTCACACATCCGTTGGCATGATAATATTTTGATTAGTTACATTTATGCTCCAATTACACTCAGAATGTTCAATGGTGCCTTATATATAGCATGTTTGCCATGCTCCACAGAAAATACTGGATTATTACCTCGTATATTTGCAATGGGAAAAGATACAAATGGAAAGGGGGAGAAAAGACAGCAAAACGAAGAGATGACTAATCCTGTTAAAATGGTGCTGTCTTGCCTTCACATTACTAAATTGGGTCATCGCTATTATTGCCAAGCTTTAAAAATCTCAGGGCTTGGAGAGACATCAAGTATTTAAGTCTACCCTTCCCCTCACCTGAGGCTTTTATCTCCCGTACCACGACTGGGTCTGAAAGCAACCTCCTCACATACCCAGTGAGTGGCAAGGTCGACAGTGGGGAATATTTGTGTCTTTGTGCTCTTTTTTTCTTCCTGGGGAGAGCATCCATCTCTTTTTCAAAGAGGTCTATAACCCTGTCCAAGATAAATATATAAATAAGTAATAAACAGAAGCTAAGAGTTACTCTGAGCTTAGCAAAACGCCTGCCCTGGGGATACTAGGAGTGACTTCTTACCATGTGTGCTGCCCAGATGCCATCACATTATTTTTCTCTTCACTGGCAGCCCATGCTGCAAGCATTGAAGGTAAGTGTATCACACCATCTAATACTGATACCAGGTGGACCCCTGAGCCTCATGGAGGTCTGCTAAAGATTGCCCCCAATTCCACAGCACCCACCTCTCCAATCCTCAACCGCTGGAGCTGGCTTTCTCCCCTGGCTTCTCTCTGCCACTGCATCCATAACTCTACTGGTACCTCTATGCCTCAGTTTCCCCAAGGTGGTTCCATGCATGAAGGCTAACCCCGCCACCAGTTTCCTTATGAAATCCACCAGAGTCAAGCATTTCATCAAGTTAATAAAATTTGTTCTAACCACAAGTATTATTTACGTACCTACTACGTATCTGAACTAGGGGAACAGCAGTCAGCATGAAGAGTTTTTATCCTCTTAGAGATTACAGACTTCTAAAGAGCCATTACAGGAATGTGGAAAGTTCTATGACAAGGCAAGAACCCAGACTTGATTTGGGGGAAGAAGTATAAAAAGAAAACACCTACAACTTTCTGGAGCAAATAAACTGTAGGCTGAGGTCTAAGTTATATAGGTGTCAGACAGGGGAACATGGAACAGAAAGAATGTTCCATGCAGATGAAATAGCCAGTTTCAAAGCCAAGGAACAAGACAGTTTCTCCCTTGTGGATGGGCTAGAACAAATTGCAGACAGAATGCAAGTGCCTTATAGACCACCTCTCTAACCTCTCACCCTTCAGTTTATATATAAGGAATTTGATATTTAGAGAGGTGCCTTGACTTGCCCAGAGTCACACAGCCAAAGAGTGGTAGTGCCAGCATTCAAATTGAGGTGTATCTGACTCCAAGATCAGTATCATTTCCCTCTGAAACAGTGGTTCCCAAATCACAGTGTGCGTCAGAATTACCCGGTAAGCTTGTTAAACTGTGCTGGGTTCCATACCCAGCAGATTGGGGGTGGAGTTCAAGAATCTGCACGTCTAACAAGTTTCTAAGTGATGCTGATGGAACCGATCTGTGGGCCACACTTTGAGAAACACTGGACTAGCTGGTCTCTAATTCCCCAGCCCTGATAGGGCAGGGGCCCATAAACTTGGGCGAATCAATGAATGGTGTTACCACAGGGGTGCTAACTTGTTAACCTACCTCCTACCCTGGGCCACGCCCTGCCTACCTCTCTCAGGGGCAGGAGGTCTTGGCCACTAGCCATTAAACATGAAGATTCTCCCTCTGCCCAACTCCAACAAGCTCCTCTAGCCTGAGCCATTTCCTTTCCATCACTGCTAATTCCCAAGAATATCATTAGACACTTATTGACTTCCCCAAATGTACTAGGGTCTGCATAGAAAATAGCACAATAATTATTCCTCCTCTTTTACCATCCTCTAAGGAGCTACAACACTTTGACAGCTGTTATCCAATTAATCCTGACAGCTTATTTTTTTAGGGTAAAGGTATTTTTTTTCTTCTAAGATTGGAAAAGCTATTTCCTTTTTTGAGGTAAGAATGAGGGCAAAGAGAGGCCAGAGAACCTGTCCAATATTACGAGGGTCATTTCTCGCCTCCCTTCTCCCGCATGATCAGTGGAACAATGCAGGACAAGGGCATGGACTGTGGACTCAAACTGCCAGATCAAATCCCAGCTCTGTCAGCTCTCAGCTGTGTGGCCTTGGGCAACATACTTAACCTCTATGAGCCTCAGTTTCTCCACCTGAAAAATGGAGATGATGATGGCAAATGTTGTACATGCTTCCTAGGCTTGTTACGTGAATTAAACGTGTCTATATGTTACATGTTTAGAATAGTACCTGACATGTAAAGAATTAGCTATGATGATCCTCCGTGGCAGCAGCGGCATTTCTGAGCCCTCATGCAGATCTTTGACTACAACAGTGAGATTACTGACCCTAGAATTCAGCAGGGTAAGGCAGGTCCCAGTCTCACTGTCCCCAGAGGTAGTGGGCCTAGAAGGCACCAGGAACCCATGGAACATCTCCATGCTGTTGACAACAAGGAACATCCCTCTTTGCCGGTGGTTCTCCAAGTGTGGCGCTGAGCCAGTTACATCAGCGTCATGGGAAACCCCTCAAAAAGCAAATCCTTGGGCCCCAACCTAGACTGACTAGACCAGAAACTCTGAGTGGGGTCAGTCATCTGGGTCCTAGCAAGTCCCCCAGGGAATGCTGACACCCACTCAAGTTTGAGAACTTTTTTTTTTTTTTTTTTCCCCAGACAGGTTGCCTGAGCCTCAGCCTATCAGGGTAGACCACAATAACCTGGAGGTCATGCCAGCTCCTGTCCACTGGATGTTCCCTCCTTTTCCCAAGAAGGGACCAGACAGGTTACTAGATTCCACAGCACTGTAGCATGGGTCCAGAGCCTGTGCTCTTTTTTAAAATTATTTATTATTTATTTATTGGGAAGGAGTCTCACTCTGTTGCCCAGGCTGGAGTACAGTGGCATGATCTCGGCTCATTGCAACTTCCGCCTCCGGGGTTCAAACAATTCTCCTGCCTCAGCCTCCCAAGTAACTGGGATTACAGGCATATGCCACCACACCCAGCTAATTTTTGTATTTTTAGTAGAGATAGGGTTTCACCATGTTGGCCAGGTTAGTCTAGAACTCCTGACCTCAGGCAATCTGCCCACCTCAGCCTCCCAAAGTGCTGGGATTACAGGCGTGAACCACTGCGCCCGGCCAAGCCTGTGTTCTTGACCACTGCCCTACACTGAATCTCTTGAAACTGCCTTCCCACATCTGGAAAGGACTCCAATCCCTACCCCAATGAGGGCCAGCTGGGAGTGGGGCCCTCATTGCTGAGGCACCGTAGTTGTCCTGGCATGCCAGGAGGTAGGAAATGGACACCAGGAGAGAATGACAACTCACAGAAATGACACGGAAGGAGTCTCCCAGACCCACTGAGTCCTTGAAGCCACTAGGATGTCTCCATCAACTGGGGCCTCTTGAAATCAAGCACCTGAACCCCTAGATTCTCTACGGTTTTCATCCTGAACCCACTCTTCCCCTTTCATCCCTCACTCCTCCACCTGCCCCCATCCTCTCAGCTGCAAAGTTAGTTTCCTATTTCAGTCTTACCTTTCTCCCATTCCCCATCCCTAGCCTTCCTCCCTTGTCCCACTTTTTGTACCAAAATGTACTTTGGACTATCCCCCTTGACCACAGTGCAAACACCAATCATCTCTTAGGTTCCCCTTCCTCTTGCTGCTGTCCACCTCATTCAGTCCCGTGGTCTCTGCACTCTAGACCACCAAAGATACTGACTCTGTCAGTTACATCCAGCCCTGCAGTGGAACCTGGACCCAGATGGAAAGAGAGTAGAGCAAGATGAAATGAGGAAGTAGAGGCAGCCATAGCGCTGACAACTGCCAGGGAAGCAATGAGCTGGATGGGTTCCTTGGAGTTGCCATAACAAAGACCACAAAGTGAGTGGCTAAAACAACAGAAATTGATCATCTCAGTCCTGGAGGCTGGAAGCCTGAGATAAAGGTGTCAGCAGGGTTGGTTCTTTCCGAGGGCATTGAGGGAGAATTTGTTCCTTGCCCTCCCCTAGCTTCTGGTGGTTTGCTGGTGATCTTTGGCACTCCTTGGGTTGTAGATGTACCCCACTTCCTTATCTCTGCCTTCATATTCACATGGTTTATCCCTGTGTGCATCTGTCTCCATTTGTTAAGGAAAAAATACCAGTCATATTGGATTCAGAGCACACCCTACTCCAGTATGGTACATCTAGAATGACTTCTTCCAAACAAGGTCACATTTTGAGATACTAGGTGTGAAGACATCAAATATGAATTTGGTGGGGACAGAATTTAACTCCTAATAAGCTTTCTAGAGCCCTGCTGTGTTCATCCCCCAAAGAGAGATCTAAGGCAGAAACCCTAGGAGGGTTTCTGTAGAGATGACAGAACATCATATTCAGAGGGCACATGGGAAAATAGTTTTCAACTATAAAACAATACATGGGGAAACAAACAGAAAAGTAGAAAGGAGGAGTGAAAAGTCCCCACAGAAAGACAGCCACACATGTCTTGAGGTATTTCCTTACAGTCTCATTTCCTGGCATAGGTTAGTGCTTTCCAAGGAGTTATGGCATTTAATTGGGCTTGTGACTGGTTGGTAAATTTTTCTTGAAGAAGACGCTTAATGGGGGATAACAGTTTATAGCAGCCTTGTCTGCACTGAAGTTACATCTAGATCCCAATGGGAAAGGAGCAAGCACCGCTTCGACAGGGCTACCTGTTCACTGATGTTGGAGGTTAGTTCTACAACAAATGTATATTGAGTGTCTGCTCCATGCCAGGCACTGTTGTAGGCCCCGGGAGTACAGCTGTGAACAAAACAGTCAAGATACTTCATCAGAAGACAGTTTGCTGAGATGAAAATGCGCCTCAAGAGCTTTGAAACAAGTTGAATAGGGCTCCTGTAGACGCCCCCCAGGGAATGCACGCCAGTTTTTCATGCCATGATTTCCCCTTTTCAAATTCTTGATTTTTAGCTCATCTTTCGAGGCTCTGAAGTATCTTTGCAACGATTATTTCCCCAGGAAGGATCTATGAATGGTCTATTTTCTGAGCCTGTGCATTTCTGATGCTGCATCACTTTTATAGTATAGATCATGTTCCTGTATTCAATTTCTTGAGTCATGACCTATTCCCTTCTAAATACTGTGGACCAGTGCTTCTCATCTTCTGCTAATAGAACAAGGATAGCAGGTTTGCCCCTCATTGTCAAATCCGCTTTTTGAATATACACTTGGAAGGCAGATAGATGGGTATATCTCACACCCTAATTCCTAATATAGGGAAGACTTTTTTTTTTTTTTTTTTTTTTTAATCTTACAGCCTTGTTCTTGGGAGCACAGCATGGTAATGAAGATGCAGGCTGTGGAGCCACACCCCTGCAGTCAAAACTCAGCCCTCTCATTTCCTAAAGTGCATCCCTGAGCAAATTACATAGATTTTTCTGTCTTTGTTTCCCAATCTGTAAAATGGGGATAATAAAAAGACAAACCTGGCCAGGTGTGGTGGCTCACACCTGTAATCCCACCACTTTGGGAGGCCAAGGCAGGCGGATCACGAGGTCAGGAGATCCAGACTATCCTGGCCAACATGGTGAAACCCTGTCTCTACCAAAAATATAAAAATTAGCTGGGCGTGATGGCACACACTTGTAATCTCAGCCGCTTGGGAGGCTGAGGCATGATAATCACTTGAACCCGGGAGGCAGAGGTTGCAGTGAGCCAAAATCGTGCCACTGCACTCCAGCCTGGCGACAGAGGAAGACTCCATCTCAAAAAAAAAAAAAAAAAAAAAAGACAAACCTTACAGGATCCTCAGTTAAGCTTGAGGATTAACCGAATTAATACAGGTAACAGTCAGTAGAAAGGCTGACAAACTTTTTCCATAAAGGGCCAATCAATATTTTATGCTTTGCAGGCCATAAAGTTTTTGTTACAACTACTCAGTTCTACTGCTGGAGTGTGACAACTGAATAGACAATGGATAAATGGATAGATGAGGCTGTGTTCCAATAAAGCTTTACAAAAACAGGCAGCAGAGGGGTCCACGCGTGGGCTATAGTTTGCTGACCTCTGACTTACAACAGTACCAGGCAAATACTAAATTCTCAATCAATGTTAGCCATTATTATTAACCATGACGAAATTCAGAAGGACGGGGGTTGGATCCTCTCTGTCACTCACTGCCTGGTTCTCTGACACTATGAACAGATGGTATACATGAAAAACCACCATCCACAGAAGTATTCCTTCCAGCCCACCTATAGCACCGCACTTGTGAAAATGACACCTTCCAAGATGCAACGCGCTGCCACAATGTCTCTGATAATTTTGTCCTGTTGTAATTGTGAGTTTTAGCCTGGAGCAGGATGTGAAAAGAAAGGTGGGAGGAAAACAATAGAACATTGAGTGCTTCAGAAAGTCCTGTTCATTCTGTAAAGGGATGTCTGTCCCATTGAAGTTGGTACAGACCTTTATCTTCTACTAGAGGGACACAGAAGGATGGACGCAAGGCACAGCATAGGTGGCTGAGCTAATGTTTTTCCTGACCATTCCTATTAGCCTTGGAGTTGAGGGAAAACTCTCTTAGATTCTGTCAAAAGTTTGCCTGTCTCATTTTCCAGCGTTGCTGTGATCTGTTGCTTTTGCTGCTGTTCTCATGGGAATTTTTAAGGGAAACTGCAAGAGGTTGGGATTCCCAAAGTCTCCTAAGGTTATTTCCACCATGGCCTCTGAATGGTGGAAAGCGTTCCCGAGCCCTGTGCTCTCTGTGGCACCCACTGTCTCATTTCAAACACATAAATCCAATGCTTTATCTACTTCTCGGGATTTTCTGGTTATTTTCTTCACCACCTACACCAAGGGTTAAGCCATGCCCCACGTTTCCCTTGTTCTGACCAAAATTGATATACTACAACCCAGGGCCAAAAGCATAGACAACAGGTGTGGGTGAAACTTCTCAACTTGTATAGAAATTATTTGAAGAAATTCCTGCTTAATTGGGCTTCAATCTCTTCCATACCCTTATATTCACTCATTTGTTGACTCATTCA
>NW_012105542.1:1311976-1356592 GCF_000951045.1 Mandrillus leucophaeus
GCTAATTTATTATTTTTGTTTGTTTGTTTTGTTAGTAGAGACGGGGTTTCACCATGTTAGTCAGGATGGTCTTGATCTCCTGACCTCATGATCCACCTGTCTCGGACTCCCAAAGGGCTGGGATTACAGGCGTGAGCCACCATGCCAGGCCCATTCATTCATTCTTTTACTCATTATGTGCCCACTAAACATTCACTGAGCAAGCTTTATGCACATGGTACCAAGCATGCAGAGACACAGAGTAAATATTTTATTCTTGAAGACATCTTGTCCTAAGTGGGTATGGTGCACCTGATGATGCCCTGCACAGGTCTCTTTAAAGAAACTTGTCTCCCCAGCTGCCAGGGCACTTAGGCACACAGTCTTTAGCAGTAGCCCCTCCAGGGACTGCGTCAGCTACAGAGTATAGAGCATGGCCTGACCCAAGGTCTGCCCTTCTGGGAGCTGCACATCCAGCGACTGATGGAAGCTGGGGTTGAAAGCCTCAGCCAGTCCTGCCTGTTGCAGACTCGGATGGGCCATTTTAGCTCCCCGTGGAGTCAGCTAATGATGTCCTGAGGTCTGCGTCAGCTCACTTCTTCCCCCAGCCTGCTCCTCGTCCCTTCCTTCCCTTCCATAGCTGCTAGTCCAGAGGACAATTCCCAATAAACCTCCTAATAAACACTCATCTCCACCTATTATTCTGAATCTCAGAGAATCCAACAGTGACAATGTGTCTGGGGGAGCAAGGTGATCTGTCTGGGCGTTTTGAGGGGACATTTGCATTGGTTCTTTAAAAACACACAGGAATACTCCAGGTGGAGAGGGAACGATCATTTCAGGCAGGGGGAACAGGATGAAAAAGTCCAGGCTTATGACAGCACAGAGGCATCTGGTGTCCTGGCCTAACTGGTGAGAGGGGATGTGGGGGCCCAGATCAAGGACAAAGCAAGTCCTTGATAGTCAAGCTAAGGAGCTGACCACACATCGAGGGCCCATGGGTGTTTACAAGAAGAACTGAGACACGATAAAATATTTATTTCGCCAAGATCAATGTGTTTGTCAAGGTTCCCTTTAAAAAACAGGAGCTACTCTGGCTGCATCAAATAGATAGTTTTCATACAAAGACTCAGACCTTTATCCACTACTGGGAGGCTGAGGAATGTCAGTTGGGAAGGCAGTCCTCGGGAAACCCCTAAGTATGAGGACCACAGGAAAAGTCGAGTCTGTAGTTTTGGCTACTTGGGTGACTGTGGGGTAGATGCTCAACAAACATGGGCACAGCTCGAAGTCTGCTGACTGCCTGCACCCCTAAAGGGGCTCTCAGCTGCCTGAGGAAGACTCACGGCTCTCCGGTTCTTTGGCCTTCCAGATCTCTCATCAATGGGACCTCACTGTGACCCTGCAGGTGAAGGAGTCTGGGAAATGTGGCTTCTGGGCTTCATGACCTTTGGTATAGGAGAGTGCTTGGGCAGCTGTGCATCAAGAAGCAACATCTGGGGGCTACTGGGATGTAACTTGGGTCACAGAGGATGTGGCTGCAGCAGGGAAATTAGTTAGGGGGATGAATCAAAAGCCCAAGCAAAAGATGTTGGTGCCATCATCACATCACTGCCCAATTCTCCTTCCTCTCTAAGGCCTCCGAACCTGCTCTGAGGCTTGGCAGGGAAAGTGAGCCAGACTGAGGAGGACAGGAGACAGGGCTGCCTGAAACAAATGCAAGGGACACACAGCTCTGTCCCGCCAGGTGTGACTCCGGGTGCCAGATGTGATTCCTGCCAGGTGTGGCTCCCAGATTGGGCTGGCTGCTCTTCACTCACTGGCATTTGGGTGAGAAGGGCACTGAGATGGAGCAGGGAGAACCAATCCAGAAGACAGAAACCCTGGCTTGGAGCCCTTTCCAGCCATTTCCTAATTGGCTGTATGACTTTCCTAATGCTGCCAGAACAAATTACCACAAACTTGGTGGTTTAGGATAATGGAGATTCATTGTCTCACAGTTCTGGAGGCCAGAAGTCTGAAATCAAGGTGGGTCGGCAGGGCCTTGTGCCCTCATAAGGCTCTGGGGGATAACTCCTCTTTGCCTCTTGCAGCCCCTGGTGGTGTCTGGTGCTCCCTGCGATCGTCTCTGCCTCTGTCTTCACACAGTCTTCTCCCTATGTCGCGCATTTCAAATCTCCCTCTGCTTTTCTCTCACTTTTGCAGCTATCGTTGGATTTAGGATTCACCCTAAATCCAGGATGACCTCCTCTTGAGATCCTTAATTCAACTGCATCTGCAAAGATCTTTTTTCCACATAAGGTCACAGTCACAAGTTCCAGGGATTACGACTTGCACAATGCTGGGGGGCCATGATTCAACCCCACTACAACTACACTGGGTGACTCTGTAAATGTCACTTACCCTCATGCTTAGACTCAAATTTATAATAATAAAATAGAGTAGGGGCCAGGTACGGTGGCTCATGCCTGTAATCCTAGCACTTAGGGAGGCAGAGGTGGGCGGATTGCCTGAGCTCGGGAGTTTAAAACCAGCCTGGGCAACACAGTGAAACCCCACCTCTACTAAAAATACAAAAACATTAACTGAGTGTGGCAGTGTGTGCCTGTAGTCCCAGCTACTCTGGAGGCTGAGGCAGGAGAATTGCTTGAACTGGGAGGCAGAGGTTGCAGTGAGCAGAGATCATGCCACTGCACTCTACACTCCAGCCTGGGTGACAGAGTGAGACTCCATCAACCAAAATAATAATAATAAAATAAAATAAAATAAAATAAAAGAGAGAGAGAGAGTAGGAGAAGATGACCTACCTGGATGTTGGGGTGATTATGTAAGATAGAACAAGCTGAAGCCCCTGGCCCGGTTATAGACACAAGGGAAGCCTGAATTAAGAGTCTATTGAATCTGAATCAGCGCTCACCCCATGGCTATGGCACTGGTCTGGTCAGGACCTGGAGACTCCTACTTCATGCAGCATAACACAAAGCTCAGCTTGCATTTAGGATTGCATTAGAGGGCCTTAAAAGCAGTACCCAGTTCTGAAACATACCACTGCATAAAATAATATCTGGTGCCTATAGTCCTTCATCTGTTCAAGTACAGGTTGGATGGAAGGATTTCCAGATTCCTTCCAGCTCTCACAGCCTGTGGATTTAGGATTTCTACAATAGTGTGGGCATGAGATTCACTGTAAGTAACTTACTCAACAACTGAAAGGCTGCCCCCACCCAAAAGGGGAAAATCAGATCACTTCCACAGGGTGGAAAAACTAGATTACTTCCACCATAGAAGCCTTTTGATGCTGCCTCTCCCCTTTGCCCATCCAACCCACCCCAGCTCTTAATACCTGTCCTTGCATCCAGGTTTAAATCATTGCTCCATCACTTTCTAACTACATAACTTAGGACAAGCCCCTGTGTACTTCATTTGTTTTCCTTTTATGCTCTTTAAATTTTAATAAATTGAAAGTATCAGAAAATTGAGAAACCTAGAAAGAATAAAATTATAAATACCCATAACTCTGCCATCTAGGTTCAACCACTGTGAATATCTTAACATATTTGCTTTGCCTTTTTATTTTTAAAGAAGAAATATTACTTTATTGTTATTGGGAAATAATACATATTCATTTTGAGGAATTCAAGAAATGCAAAATACAAAGATTCAAGTTTAAAAAACTCGTCTCACCACCCAGAAATAACTGTCATTAACATATGACGAACATCATTTTAAATATCTTATTATATACACAGAGACAAAAGGACAGATGGATGGATGGATGAGGATGGGCGGATGGATGGATGAGGATGGGCAGATGGATGGAAGAATAGGTGGAAATAAATACTATCAAATGTGGGATAAAATATATGCCACTTTAAGTTTTTTTAATACTGTATTTACTTGTATTTAGCAGAACAAAAAGAAATTAAAACAAAATTGAAGGAAATCTAGGCTTTCAAATACTTCTTTACCAAGAGATACTTACCCAAAGATCTCTTTAAGAACACAGATTGTGAAGAAAGCATTAAGAGCTTGAAGTAATTGTGTTACATTCTAACTATTTGGATTTTAAGCTTATTTAATGACTCCATCCTGTCAAATATGGTATTAGAACTATCACACTTCCCCTCAACTTCTCCTCCCTCTCTTAGTTTCTCAGTTTTAATTATTGGTGGCTGCTGTTGTTCCACTGCCCGGGTTTTAACCTTCGTACCCTGACCTATAACTGTAATTGCCCAAGCTGCTTACTGTGAGTCCCATATTTATCTGGTTTCATTATTTATCATCAGTCCTTATGCTATGAGGTCTGTATTCATGAATCTTTTATTTTTGTTTGCTTTTAATTAGTTGTATTTTGTAATTAAGTATTTTTTTCAAAATCTTATGGATATTACACAGCCTGAGTACATTTATTCTCAACAACAATGACTTGTGAGCTTCATATTCTATTATATTCTTGAACTATGCTTTCTTTCCCTCAAATCTTTTAGATAATCATTCTTTCATCTTTGACATTGAATCATGCTATAGAGAAGTCTGAGGACAACTTGACTTTTTTTTTTCTCCTTATGGAGGAGATTCTTGTGTCTAGGAAACTGGGTAATTCTGTATTTATCCTAAGTTTTAATAGCTTAACTAGAGTATGTCTTGGTGTCTAACATTGTGTACCAAATTTTCCTGGAATACATTGTCTCTTTATTATTATTTTGCTACAATATATAACATAAAATTTACCATTCTAATCATTTTAAGTGTGCAATTCGGCAGCATTAATTACTCTCACAATATTTTGGAACCATCACCATTACCTATTTCTAAAACTTTTTCATCACCCTAAAGAGAAATTTTGTGACCATTAAGCAATAACTCTTCATTCTCTTCTGCCCCAGTCTGGTAACCTCTAATCTACTTTCTATCTCTATGAATTTGCATACTCTAGATACTACTTATAAATGGAATCCTGTAGTCCAAAAATGAACACTAACGATTGTTGGGAGGATGTGGAGCAACTGGAATCCTTACACCTTGCTGGTGAGTAGGTAAAACGGTGCAGCTGCTTACAACACATTCTCGTTTGATCTGCGCATTCAGTTATTTATTTGCTTCAGGATTTTTTTTTTTTTAATCCAGAGGCAAAATAGCATCTTTCTACTCTTTTGAATCCTGGTTCTGTTATATATACTAGATGTGTTGCCTTGGGCAAGTTACATAACTATGTCTTAATTTCCTCATCTGTAAATTGGGAATACTAATTGTATTGACCTCAAATTATTGTGAAAAATTAACTCATGTAAACCTCTAAATAAATGTTTCATGCAAAATCAACTCCAAAAGAATTTGTTCTTGTTGTTATACTAAGCTATATTTTGTTACAATACATTTGAATAAAGAAAAGGTTATATGTATATACCTTTATATTATGTATCTTTATGTCTATATCTATCACAGAATAAATGCTTTTCTCCTTTAGCTTTCTTTATGTTAATATTCCCTTGACTACTTTCACCACTCTATTTCATCTGTATTCATGTGCTTGTTAAGACTTTCCTCTACACTTTTTTTTCCAGCAATGTATATTCTATTTTGTTTTTGTATTGTTTCAGTTTTTGCTATCAATATTTATGGGCTCTTTAATCCTATTAATGCTATTTTGGGCCTCAGTTTGTTTCCTTTTGTCCCTATTAATCTCATGCTGTCCATTTATTCCATCATCCTTGAACCCTCACTGTATTGACCTGGTGTTTATATCAAATTGTTCTATAGAGTGAAGCAACTGTGAATAATTTACCTCTGCTTCTGAATTGTTATTTTTTTAGGTTAGAATCCTTGCTCTTGCATATTACAGCCCCCGGCTTGCTTGCATCCCTTTCTTCCTTTTGCTTCCTTCCTTCCTTGCCCCATCCCTTCCTCCGTTCCTCCCTCTCTCTTTTCCTTTTTTCCTTCCTTCCTTCTTTTCTCTTTCTCCCTTTATTTTTTTAAAAATTATTTGTGGTATGCTTTGATGTTGCCATGACATCTCTTACCTTCTTGTTCTTCCTAGGTGGCTCTGCTTGGGTGGCTTCGTCCTGACATGCCATTTGCTGTGATACATAGCATACGTGATACCTGACTTTCTTCCTACCATATCAGGGAACAGTTTGTTTTCCCCTTGAATTTGAAGATTGAGTATTCTTTATTCTGTCTGATTTCTGAGCCTAATAAAACAGTGAGACGCAAGAAGAGAGCTCATCTAAGGTGATATTTGGTCATTCTTAGATTACTGGGTATCTGTTTCTTCTTTTTAGATTTTGTGAATATCCCATACTCAGATTCACTACACCTACTTCCAGGTATTTACTTTTCTGATGAGAAGGTAGTCCCTATTTTCATTTATCTTACTCAGTTTAGAAGACAGTCCTGCAGATTTTGCTACCATTAGAGAAAGTTAACCTCCTCCATAACCCCCTTCTTTTGCTTTGCTTATACCCCCATCCCAGCCCCAAGCCATGTTTTCTTATTTCTGAATCAGATGAGAGAAAGGATAATGATGCCCAGTCAACTTGATTTTCTCTAGATGTTCGGTATTAATGAGAAATCCCAGTATTATGTTACTAATATGCTTTTTGGTGGGTGGGGAAAAAGATTTAGAAACCTAGCTATACCTCTCCACATCACTTCTGCGTCTCCTGTTTCTTTCGATACTTACCAGTGTTTAAAACTTGCATTTGATAGTTTTCTTTCCCTTGTTTTGGTGTTGCAATTAATTTTATTTATTTTTCTTTTCTTGTATTCTTGTTTGCTCAATCTATTAGGTATTTGGCAAGAGGAATTCTGTAATTCAGTTTCTGTCAGTGATCTTAACCCAAATATCTGAGTTACATTTTCCATAAGTAAGTTGGGATAATAATTATAACACTGAACACATGAATTTTTTTAGAAGTACAAAGTTAGACAATATATGTAAATTGCTTTGCAAGCTCTCAAATTTTATATGAAGAATATGTTTTCGATAAATGTAGTTATGAATGAATGAGCTGCTATTACTCTGCAGTAATGAACTTAGTTATCTAGTTTATAGGGTTATAAAATGTTATCACTTAAATCAATCCTAGGAATCATGTACCACATTCCATTTATTTTATAAAGGAAGCAAATGTCATGACTGCTGTCTTTAGTGCCACGTTTCATCAGGAGGTGGGTGACACAAGAATTCTGTGGTTATAATTGATGGCAAGCATGTCATTCACAAGAAATCTTCTTGCAAATAAACTGCATGTGTTCGAAGAAATATTTTTATTCACTTCTCAGAAGGAAGACCTTTTCCATCAGGAGGCCCCTATTTTGCTGAATGCTAACATTAGTTTAAACATGCAAGCTTGTGGGAAGAACCCAGAAGCAAAACTTAATTGCCTTCCATAACAGAGGGGAGAAAAAAATACAACAGAAGAGAGAAAAGAGATAGAACAAGATAGACCAAATGCTGAGTAAGAAAAATGAAGAGTTAAGTAAAAGCAAAGGGGGTACAGGTGAGAATGAACATTGAAAAAAATGGTCTGATATTAATTTTCAGTTGTTTCCTCTGAAGTGTATCTTTCTCCATCTTACACAAGGAATATTTAGTAAAGTTTATACTAGTCACTGATATTTTTGTAGTAGGTTTTTGAAAGGGGAACTTCTGAATTCATTTAGTTCTTAGTAAAGGCCAAGCAGACATAGCATGTTCATTTGCAGAAGCTACAGGGTATGGGGTCTACTGAATTATTTGTGTTGGTCAATTGTGTCCTCTTATGTTCTACACAGTGCTGGGGTAGGGGATAGAGTGTGGTAGAGGGCTGAGCTGAAGGAGCTTAGCATTTGTCAGATGACTGACTGAAGAGATAAGTTTATAGCTAAAGGGACTGCCAACACCAAGGATGGAGGCAAAGCTCAAACCATGGTGAAAATCAGAGGCTCTGATACATGGCAAAGGAAGCCAGGTAACAAAGTAAATTTACACCATTTGCTCCAGCACAACAGGAAACATTTTTTCTGCCAGGCTCAAACTTAAAAGTTGTCCATCTGCTTCCTAACACATCTTAGGAGGTTCATCCAAGCCTGATATTAAGATAAAATTAAAAAGCATACAAAAATAAATATTTTCAGTCAAAAAGAGCAAAATGATCACTGATATTTACCTTCTAGGGCCTCTTTGAAATGATCGTAAGTGGATTTTAAAAAGTGTTTAAGCTCACAAAAACAATTAGGACAAAAGAGAGGCTGAGTTGTCAGGGCTTTTTATCAACACTTTGGATCCTGGGAGGAAATGTCACCATAACTTCAAATTTTTAAGAGTGATCTTTAGTCAAAAATTGTATACCCAGCAAAACTACCAATTAAGTTAGACCCAGACATTTTGAGCCACATAAGACTTTGAAAATGTCACTATCTGCTTACTCTTTCTTGGAAAATTACATGAGAATGTAGTCCTGTTTGAACTGAAAATTTTTTTTGTTCTTTTTTTCATTTCATTTTAATACCAGGGTTATGAACACCTACAAAAATGAGTCTGGAGGAAACCTTCAGGCTGGGAGCTGGCACACACACAAAAACCTTCTTTCTTGGGCTGAAGCCAGTAATACTAACTGTAAAAAGCCACCTCATCTCAGAGGACAGCCATGAATAATATTCAGTGAAGATTTGAACAGTAAGACAGGTGGCTCTGGAAGTGAGTAAGATCTCTCATGAAATAAGAGAACTTGATAGTTCAGATGCTATGATAAAAGTAAATAGTGGGGTGTGAGTAAAACAGAGAATCCATTCAACCTTAAAGGTAGCAGCATTCCCCTTTGAGAGGTAGAGAAGATATGCTTGAGTCCAGCAGAAAAGAAAATATGATCCTAGCACATGATTTGGTTTTGCAATGAAACAATTTATACAGTAAGAATAATGGAAGTGCTATGTATCCACTTTCAACTTTTAGAATCATTAAGCTGACTGATATGGTTTGGCTCTGCGTCCCCACCCAAATCGCATCTTGAATTGCAATCCCTATGTGTAGAGGGAGGGACCTGTAATCCCCACGTGTCGAGGAAGAAAGGTGATTGGATCGGGGGAGGTTTCCGCTATGCTCTTCTCATGATAGTGAGTGAATTCTCATGAGATGTGATGGTTTTAAATGTGGCAGTTTTTTTCGGCACACTCACATTCCCTCATGCCGCCCTGGTAAGAAGGTGCCTGCTTCCCTCTCACCTTCTGCCATGATTGTAAGTTTCCTAAGAAGCATGTAACTCCTAGCCATGCTTCCTGTTAAGCCCATGGAAATGTGAGTGAATTAAACCTCTTTCCTTTATAATTACCTAGCCTCAGTGAAGTTCTTTATAGCAGTGTGAAACCGAGCTAATACACTAACCAATCATGAAAGGTAAGAATCATTATAGAGAAAATTCTAAAAATTACCAACCTTGGCCATGAAAGAGTAAAAATAAGGCTGGCAATGTCAAAGACAGAGGTGATTGGTAGAAGGGGACATCAACAATGTCCTCCTCACCTTATCCAGAAGACCCTGATGGTTCCTAGAACAAGAAGCAGAGGCTGAAGTAAACTATAGCATCTGAATTTGCAAAGATTACCAGTGGAAGACATACAAAGTAAACACTTACTATAACAGTAGGTAGAAAGTGATCTAAAAGGGCAATTCCTCATTTTTCTTAGCAGAAAGCCAGTAGACAACATATTAAGTTAGTAAGTCAAGAAAAGCACTTTAAGTAAACTACATACACATGTAGAAATAACCATCAAAGAAGCAAAAATAGAAATAGATGACCTGTGAGGGCGGGATCTGAAAGGCAGAGAAGCCAAACAGCATATGGTGGTTTTTAAACATGAACCCTTTTGAGTTATTTGACATCTTAATCATGTTTGGGTTTTTTCTGGTTTAACAGATCTTTGAAAATGAAATTAAACATAAAACTATAGAACAATCTCACCTATCAATGTGTACACAGTAATACTCCCTGAATTAAACTAGACTGTGATATGAAAAAGAAATGTATGTGTATTCAGAGACAATATGCTTATTCTAGGAAAGGAAAGACTGTTTGAAAATATAAAATGCCTTTTGTTATGATTTCAGCAGGATGAAGTGAGAAAAACAATCTCTAATCTACTGTTGTGGAACAGGCTTTTGGTAAAATCTTTTCAATATTTTTGGCTTTAAGAAAGTCAGTATTTTATGCTGGAGTCAGGGAGGCTGGAGGGCTTGGTCCCAAGACTTCTCCCCACAGCCCAGTACACTGACTGTGGCAGTCTGAGGCCAGCATGCCTCTTGAGGCCTAACCCTGACCTGTCCTTCCTCACTGGGCAGGACTTCCCTGCAGAAACTCCAATAATTCCAGTCAGAGACTCAAGGACAGAATTTGGATCCCCCTGGACCTGAGCCCCAGCAGGAGGGGTGGCCACAGTTTCTAGGGACCAGCAGACTTAGCCTCTCCTCCCCGTAGCTCTGAGGAGTCCAGGCAGCCCAGACAAGTGGGTTTCCCCCCAGCAAAGCACACCCCTCTCCACCAAGGGACAAAGTGTTTCATTAAATGGGTCCTGCTCCCTGTGCCACCCAACTGGGTGAGTATCTCCAACAGGGGTTGTCAGACACCCTATACAGGAGCAACCCTACTGGCATCAGGTTGGTGCCCCTTGAGGTCAGAGGCCCCAGAAGAAGGAGGAGGCACCCATCTTTGCTGCTCCCCAGCCTCCTTGAGTGACATCTCCAGGCACAGGAGCAAATCAGATGAATAGGTCCTGAAGTGAATCCCCAGCAAACTGCAGAAGCCCTACCGAAGAGGGACCTGACTATTTAAAGAAAAATAAACAAGCAGAAAGTGACAACAGCAGCATCAACAACAACAACAAAAAGACCCCAACAAAAACGCCATCCAAGGGTCAGCAGCCTCAAAAACGAAAACTAGACAAACTCACAAATATGAGAAAAAATATTAAAAAATGCTGAAAACACAAAAGGCCAGAGTGCCCCTTCTCCTCCAAATGATGAGCATAAAACTAGATGGAGGATCGGACAGATGAATTGACAGTAGTAGGCCTCAGAAGATGGGTAATGAAAAACTATGTTCTAACCTAAAGCAAATAAGCTAAGAACCTTGATAAAAGGTTAGAGGAATTGCTAACTAGAATAACCAGTTTAGAGAGGAACATAAATGACCTGATGGAGCTGAAAAACACAGCATGAGAACTTCATGAAGCATACACAAGTATCAACAGTCAAACTGACCAAACAGAAGAAAGGACATCAGAGTTTGAAGATCACCTTACTGAAATAAAACAGACAAGAACAGAGGAAAAAAGAATGCAAAAGAATGAACAAAGCCTGCAAGAAATATGGGGCTTCATAAAAAGACTGAACCTACGATTGACTGGAGTATCAGAAGGAGATGGGGAGAATGCAAACAAGCTGGAAAACACACTTCAGGATATTATCCAGGAGAACTGCCCCAATCTAGCAAGACAGACCAACATACAAATTCAGAAAATACAGAGATGACAACTAAGATACTCCCCAAGAAGATCAACCCCAAGACAAATAGTCATCAGATTCTCCAAGGTCAAAATGAAGGAAAACTTGTTAAGGGCAGACAGAGAGAATGGCCAGGTCACCTACAAAGGGAAGCCCATCAGACTAACAGTGGATCTCTCAGCAGAAACTCTACAGGCCAGAAGAGATTGGGGGCCAATATTCAACATTCTTAAAGAAAAGAATGTTCAACCCAGGATTTCACATGCAGCCAAACTAATCTTGATAAGTAAAGGAGATATAAAATCCTTCCCAGACAAGCAAATGCTGAGGGATTTTGTTACCACCAGACCTGCCCTGCAAGAGATCCTGAAAGAAGTACTAAATGTGGAATGGAAAAACAAGTACTAGCCACTGCAAAAACATACTAAAATATAAACACCAATGAAACTATCAAGAAACTGCATCAACTAGTGTGCAAATTAACCAAATAGCATCATGATGACAAGATCAAATTCACACACAACAATATTAACCTTAAATGTAAATAAGTTGAATGCCCCAATTAAAAGACACAGACTGGCAAAATGGATAAGGAGTCAAGAGGCACTGGTGTGCTGTACTCAAGAGACCCAAATTACACGCAAAGATACACAGAGGCTCAAAATAATGAGATGGAGGAAAATCTAGGCAAATGGAAAGCAAAAAAATAAAAATCAGGGGTTGCAATCCTAGTCTCGGATAAAAAAGACTTTAAACAAAGATCAAAAAAGGCAAAGAAAGGCATTACATAATGGTAAAGGGAGCAATTCAACAAGAAGAGCTAACTATTCTAAATATATACGCACCCAATACAGGAGCACCTAGATTCATGAAACAATCTTAGGGACCTACAAAGAGACTTAGACTCCCACACAATAATAGTGGGAGACTTTAACACCTCACTGTCAATATTAGATTGACGAGACAGAAAATTAACAAGGATATTCAGGACTTGAACTCAGCTCTGGATCAAGTGGACCCAGTAGACGTCTACAGAACTCTCTACCCCAAATCAACAGAATGGCACTTATGCTAAAATCGACCACATAATTGGAAGTAAAACACTCCTTAGCAAATGCAAAAGAACTAAAATGGTAATGAACAGTCTCTCAGACCACAGCGCAATCAAATTAGAACTCAGGATTAAGAAACTCACTCAAAACCACACAATTACATCGAAATTGAACAACCTGCTCCTGAATGACTCCTGGGTAAATGATGAAATTAAGACAGAAATCAAGAAGTTCTTTGAAACCAGTGAGAACAAGGAGACAACATGCCACAATCTCTGGGACACAGCTAAAGCAGTGCTAAGAGGGAAATTTATAGCACTAAATGCCCATATCAGAAAGCCAGAAAGATCTCAAACTGACATACTAACATCACAATTAAAAGACCTAGAGAGGCAAGAGCAAACTAATCCAAAAGCTAGCAGAAGACAAGAAACAACTAAGATCAAAGAAGAATTGTAGGAGATAGAGACATAAAAAAGTCTCCAAAAAATCAACGATCCAGGAGATGGTTTTTTGAAAAAATTAAGAAAATAGATCACTAGTTAGACTAATAAAGAAGAGAAAGAAGAATCAAATAGACACAAAGAATGATAAACGGGATATCATCACTGACCCCACAGAAATACAAACTGCCATCAGAGAATACTATAAAAACTTCACGTAAATACACTAGAAAATCTAGAAGAAATTGATAAATTCCTGGACGCATACACTCTACCAAGACTAAACCAGGAAAAAGTCAAAACCCTGAATGAACCAATAACAAACTCTGAAATTGAGGCAGTAATTAAGGGGCTACTGACCAAAAAAGGATCAGGACCAGACAGATTCACAGCCAAACTCTACCTGAAATGCAAATAGGAGCTGGTATCATTCCTTCTGAAACTATTCGAAACAATGGAAAAGGAGGGACTCCTCCTTAACTCATTTTATGAAGCCAACATCATCCTGATACCAAAACCAGGAAGACACAACAAAAAAGGAAAACTTCGGGCCAATGTCCCTGACAAACATCGATGTGAAAATCCTCAATAAAATACTGGCAAAGCAAAACCAGCAACACATCAAAAAACGGATCCACCACAATCAAGTTGATTTCATCCCTGGGATGCAAGGCTGGTTCAACATACACAAATCAATAAATATAATACATCACATAAACAGAACCAAAGACAAAAACTACATGATTATCTCAATAGATGCATAAAAGTCTCTGATAAAATTCAACATCCCTTCCTGTTAAAAACTCTTAATAAACTTGGTATTGATGGAACATATCTCAAAATAATAAGAGCTATTTATGACAAACCCACAGTCAATATCATATTGAACAGGCAAAAGCTGGAAGCATTCCTTTTGAAAACTGGTACAAGACAAGGATGCCTCCTCTCACTGCTCCTATTCAACGTAGTATTGGAAGATCTGGCCAGGGCAATCAGACAAGAGGAAGAAAGAATGGGTATTAAAATAGGAAGAGAGGAAGTCAAGGCATCTCTGTTTGCAGACATGATTTTACATTTAGAAAACCCCGTCATCTCAGTCACAAAACTCCTTGAACTGATAAGCAACTTCAGCAAAGTATCAGGATACAAAAGCAATGTGCAAATATCACAAGCATTCCTTTACACCAACAATAGGCAAGCAGAGAGCCAAATCATGAAGGAACTCCCATTCACAATTGCTACAAAGAGAATGAAACACCTAGGAATACAGCTAACAAGGGATGTGAAGGACCTCTTCAAGAAGAACTACAAACCATTTCTCAATGAAATAAGAGAGGACACAAACAAATGGAAAAACATTCCATCCTCATGGATAGGAAGCATCAATATTGTGAAAATGGCCATAATGCCCAAAGTAATTTATAGATTCCACACCATTCACATCAAACTACCATTGACATTATTCACAGAATTAGAAAAAACAATTGTAAATTTCATATGGAATCAAAGAAGACCCCATATAGCCAAGATAATCCTAAGCAAACAAAACAAAACAAAACAAAATGAAGCTGGAGGCATCACACTAACTGACTTTAAACTATACTACAAGGATACAGCAACCAAAATAGCATGGCACTTATACCGAAACAGATATATAGACCATAGGAATAGAACAGAGGCCTCAGAAATAACAATGCACATCTACAACAATCTGATCTTCGACAAACCTGACAAAAACAAGCAATGGGGAAAGGATATCCTATTCAGTAAATGGTGCTGGGAAAACTGCCTAGCCATATGTGAAAAACAGAAACTGGACCCCTTCCTTACACCTTATACAAAAATTAACTCAAGATGGATTAAAAGACTTAAATGTAAAACCCAAAACCATAAAAACCTTAGAAGAAAACCTAGGCAATACCATTCAGGGCAGAGGCATGGGCAAAGGCTTCATGACAAAAATGTCAAAAGCAACTGCAACAAAAGGCAAAATTGACAAATGGGATCTAACTAAACTAAAGAGCTCCTGCATAGCAAAAGAAACTAGCATCAGAGTGAACAGGCAATCTACAGAATGGGAGAAAATTTTTGCAATCTACCCATTTGACAAAAGTCTAATATCCACAATTCACAAGGAACTTAAACATATGTACAAGAAAAAAACAACCCATCAAAAAGTGGGCAAAGGATATGAACAGACACGTCTCAAAAGAAGACATTTACGCAGCTAACAAACATATGAGAAAAAGCTCAACATCACTGATTATCAGAGAGATGCAAATCAAAACCACAATGAGATACCATCTCATGCCAGTCAGAATGGTGATTATTAAAAAGTCAGAAAACAATAGATGCTGGTCAGACTGTGGAGAAATATAAATGATTTTACACTGCTGGTAGGAATGTAACAACCATTGCTGAAAACAGTATGGCAATTCCTCTAGGATCTAGAACCAGAAACACCATTTGACCCAGCAATCCCATTACTGGGTATATACCCAGAGGAATACAAATCATTCTACTACAAAGACACATGTACATGTATGTTTACTGCAGCACTATTTACAATAGCAAAGACATGCAGCCAACCCAAATGAAAATGTGGTACATATATACCATGGAATACTATGCAGCCACAACAAGGAATGAGATTATGTGCTTTGCAGGGACACGGATGAAGCGGGAATCCAGTATCCTCAGTAAACTAACACAGGAACAGAAAACCAAACACCGCATGTTCTCATTCATAAGTGGGAGTTGAACACTGAGAATACATGGACACAGAGAGGGGAATAACACACACCAGGGCCTGTTGAGTGGTGGCAGGGTGAGGGGAGGGAACTTAGAGGATGGGTCAATAGGTACAGCAAACCACCACAGCACAGGTATACCCATGTAACAAACCTGCACGTTGTGCACATGTATCCAGTTTCTTCCTCTTTTTTTAAAAGAAATAAACAAAATGTAAATAATGACATTTTAAAAAAGAAGTTTATTACTCACATCCTCCTCAAAAAACGTCAGTATTTTAGATGTAGAAGAATACTATATTAGAATAACAGCGCCAATCTGAAGCCAAAGACAACATCATGTATAAGAATCAAACACAGAAGCCATTTCTATTAAATTCAGGAATGAAACAAGGTTATACTAATATTATTCAATATTGATTTGTGAACTCTGAGCAATAAAATTAAAAGGAAAGAGAGAGAAGGAAGAAGTTAGGAAGAACTTTTTTTATAATAATAGAAAAGAGATAAAATTACCTTTATTTGCCTGATGATATGATTGAATACCTAAAAAAACACAAGCATCGACTCAAAAGCCTGCAGTACTGATAAAAAAAAAGTTCAGTAAGATGAGTGGTTAAAAAACAAATAGATAAAACACAAGAGCTTTCTTATACAGCATCAACAACTACCTGGAAACTCTAACAAGAAATAAATTAAATCACATGGTAGTAAATACCTAGGAATCAACTTAAACAGAGATATGTGAGGTCCACATGAAGAAACCCATATAACTTTACTGAGGGATATGAAAGAATCCTTGAAAAAGTGAAGATACAGGTAACGATTCTGAGTCTGAAGACTCAATAAAGTCAAGATAGAAATTATCACAAAAATAATTTCAGCGATATTTGCAATTTGAATAAAACCCAAGAACTTGGAACTTGGCAAAATAATTCTAAAAATCATTTGAAAGGAGATACAAAGAGTCTCTCTATTTTTTTCATAAAGTGTAACTAGAAGAGATTGTCCTATTAAGCATTAAATACCTGGTAAAGCCACAATAATTAGAAGAGTGTTGTACTGACATAAAAACAGACAGGTTAATGACAACAAGAAGAAAGAACATCAATAGACCATATATGAGAATGCATTTGATGAGAACAGTCCCACTTTTAATGAGGGGAGAAAGGCTAACCTATTAATTCATGGTTCTGGAATACTGATTAACTATACTATTTGAAAAACAATGGACTTAGATTCTATTCACATGGTGAATGAAAAATTAATTAATTAGCTAATTAATTAATTCAGAACTATAAAGAGTTGAACATGAAGAAGAATAAAAAAATCAAATCATTAAAATCTAGAAAAATATAAGAGAATATTTATCTCATTTGGGAATAGGGAAATAACTTTTGAAGTTCAAAAGCAAAAGAAGATATAAAGTTTTCTATAATGGACAACATGAAAATTAAAACTATTCATCAGAGACATCAAAAATTCTGAAAGCAAATAAAAACTGAAAAAATGTAAGTACCAGGTAAAGAATAATATCCTTTCTCCATTAAAAAAGCTTATAATACACATATATGGAAAACATAAAAATGTTTATGAACAGGTAATTTGCAGAGGATGAAACATGAAATATATTTGACTATGTAAGTAATAAGGAAAAACCAGGCCAATAGGATGCAGTGTAATTTCTTATCAAATTAGCAAGGATTTTGTAACAGTGATAATTCCTAAGATTAGCAAATAGTCACTGAGAAATTACTTGATGCTTGGACTACAAGTTGTCTCAATGATTTTCTAAGGAGCAATTTGATAATATGTATCACATTATCAAGTTGTGAATCATATAACACAATACGAATCACATATCACATTAAAATGCCCACACCACCAACTGAATAATCCCAATCTAGAAGATATAATGAGAAATATTAACAGAGATTTAGGTGAAAAATCTCACAATAGTATTACTTTACTAAAAGACTGAAAGCAATTTCAATGCCCAAGTGTAAGGACATCATTAAATAAGTAATAATATGGCAATATGATACAATTTAATTGATGTAAAAGTCCAAGCATTAAAGAATATTTAATGACATAAAAATGCAAATGATAGAATTCTAAATGAGCAAAAAAGAGGCATGTAACAGAACTTATAGCTTGCACCTAATTTTGTAAAATATATATATACATTTAGCAAATGTATGAGCATGTGCATACACATGTGTGTATATAGATAGTAATCTACATATGGAAAAAAATCTTGAGAAGAGTTCAACTTTCAATTAAACATCACAGAGTAAACACATGCATTAACCTCCATTTTCTTCCAAATGCACTAAAATGACGGGGTAGGAATTAAAAAGACATAAACCCATATACACCAAGAGAATGGGGGAAAAAGTGACAACAATTGAGAGATGCAAACATTTTGGAAGAAGAAAAATGGTTGGACAAATGGTAACTGATTAAGCAGAGCAGTGAAAACTGAAGCCCATATGTCCATCAGGTAAGAAAGCAGAATACAACCAATTTAATCCATTGAGTATTAAAAGGACCCAGAAATGGGGCAAACAGATTCTTCTAACAGCAGGAACATCTAGGGCTGAAAACAAAATTACCTGAAAATCTGTGTAAGAAATGTTAAAACCCCACTCCCCAGACCCCCTTTGATATCTGCTATGCCACCAGATGCCAGTCCCTTCTCAATACCTATATAAGACGGAAAATATAGTTACTACAACATATCAAGCAGAGCAGATCTAGCTTCAAGGATTCTGTGGCCAGCTGACAGGGGGTAAGGCACCAGGCAAAACCAGGGGCGATCCACTGAAACCAACATACTGAGTGGAGAGAGCACCCCCAACTAGCTCTCAGAGTACCCAGAGACAGGTTACACATACTCCCCATGCCCTCATGAGTGCAGAAGGCTTGTCTTTGGAAAAACTTACCAGATGAAGAGGAAAAGGCCTTAGCCATGAACACTCCAATGTTCATCCATAAAAATCCAGTTTACTGTCTTATTTCCATACACTCAAACCTGTCAGTGAACAAGGCCCCTCCCATCCAATACTTACACTCAAGATTTTAGTGCCAATCTCTTAAATATGAATAGATATCCAATGATGATGACTATTTGAGTTAAATCTCTAACAGGAACAGAAGAGACCAAAACGAACAGGCAGGCGAAAAGTGCGGCTAAGATCAATTGTAATATCTCTTCTTATCAGTTTCACATACAGAGCAGTGACACAATAAAACAACCACATAAACAAGCTGGCATGATAACCAGCGAACAACAAAATGGGAAGATCAAATTCACATATAGCAATACTAACCTTGAATGTAAATGGGCTAAATGTTCCATTTAAAAGGCACAGGGTAGCAAGCCAGATAAAAAAGCAAGACCAAGTGGTATGCAGTCTTCAAGAGACCTATCTCACATGCAATGAATGACACCCATAAGCTCAAAATAAAGAGATGAGGAAAATCTACCAAGCAAATGGAAATTAGAAAAAGCAGGGGTTGCAACCCTAATTTCAGACAATACAGACTTTATCCAGCCAAAGATCAAAAAAGACAAAGAAGGGCATTACATAATTGTAAAGGGTTCAATTCAAAAAGAAGACCTGACCTAACTAAACATATACACACCCAACACAGGAGCACCTAGATTCATGAAGTAAGTTCTTAGAGGCCTACAAGGAGACTTCAACTTCCACACAATAATAGTGGGAGAATTCAACACTCCACTGAGAGTATCAGACAGATCATTGAGGCAGAAAATTAACAAAGACATTTAGGACTTGAACTCAACATTGGACCCGATGGATCTGATAGACCTCTACAGAACTCTCTACCTGAAAACAACAGCATATACATTTTTCTCATCACCACATGGCACATACTCTAAAACTGAACACAATATGACATAATCCTCAGAAAACGCAAAAGAACCACAGTCATTCCAAACACACTCTTAGACCACAGTGCAATAAAAATAGAAGTCAAGACTAAAAACATTGCTCAAAACCATGCAATTTCATGAAAATTAAACAATACACTCCTGAATGACTTTTGGATAAAAAAAATGAAATTAAGGCAGACATCAAGAAGCTATATGAAACTAATCAGAACAAAGATACAACATACCAGAATCTCTGGGAAACAGCTAAGGCAGTGTTAAGAGGGAAATCTATATCACTAAATGCCCTGATGTGGTTTGTGCGTGTCCCTACCCCAACCTTATTGTGAATTGTGGTTCCCATAATTCCCACATGTCATGGGAGGGACCTGGTGGGAGGTAATTAAATCATGGTGGTGGTTACCTGCATGCTGCTATTCTCATAATAGTGAGTGAGTTCTCAAGAGAGCTGATGGTTTCAAAGGAGATGCCCCTCTGTTTTTCTCAACACTTCTTACTGCCACCATATGAAAAAGAACATGTTAGCTTCCCATTCTGCCATGAGTATAAGCTTCCTGAGGCCTCCCCAGCCATGCTGAACAGTGAGTCAATTAAATATCTTTGCTTTATAAATTACCCAGTCTCCAGTATGTCTTCATCAGCAGGGTGAGAATAGACTAATATAGTAAATTGGTACCAGTAGAGTGGGGTGCTGCTATAAGGATACCCAGAAATGTGGAAGCTACTTTGGAAGTGGGTAACAGGCAGAGACTGGAACAGTTTGGAGGATTTAAAAGAAGACAGGAAAATCTGGAAAAGTGTGGAACATCCTAGAGACTTGTTGAATTACTTTGACCAAAATGCTGATAGTGATATAGACAATGAAGTCCAGGTTGAGACGGTCTCAGATGGAGATGAGGAACTTGTTGAGAACTGGAGCAAAGGTAACTCTTGTTATGGTTTAGTAAAGAGACTGGTGGCATTTTGCTCCTGCCCTAGAGATGTGTGGAACTTTGAAATTGAGAGAGATAATTTACCATATCTGGCAGAAAAAATTTCTAAGTGGCAAAGCATTCAAGAGGAAGCAGAGCATAAAAATTTCTAAAATTTGCAGCTGACAATGCAATAGAAAAGAAAAATCCATTTTCTGGGGAGAAATTCAAGCCTACTACAGAAATTTGCATAAGTAATGAGGAGCTAAAATGTTAATCACCAAGACAAGAGGGAAAATGTCTCCAGGGCATGTGAAAAACCTTCACAGCAGCCCCTCCCCCAGAGGCCTAGGAGGAAACATGGCTTTGTGGGCCAGGACCAGGGCCCCCCTGCTGTGGGCAGCCTAGGGACTTGGTGTCCTGCATTTCAGCCACTCCAGTTATGGTTACAGTGCACCAAGGTACAGCTCAGGCCATGGCTTCAGAGAGTGCAAGTCCCATGCCCTGGCAGCTTCCATGTGGTGTTGAGCCTGAGGGTGCACAGAAGTTAAGAACTGAGGCTTGAAAACCTCCACCTAGATTTCAGAGGATATATGGAAACACCTGGATGTCCAGGCAGAAGTTTGCTGCAGTTGTGGAGCCCTCATAGAGAACCTCTGCTAGGACAGTGCCGAAGGGAAATGTGGGGTCAGAGTCTCCACACAGAGTCTCCACTACCTAGTGGAGCTGTGAGAAGAAAGTCACAGTCCTCCAGACCCCAGAATGTTAGATCCACTGATGGCTTGCACCATGTGCCTGGAAAAACCACAGGCATTCCACACCTGCCCATGAAAGCAGCCAAGAGGGGGACTGTACCATGCAAAGTCATAGGGCCAAGCTGCCCAAGGCCATGGGAGCCCGCCTGTTCCATCAGTCTGACCTGTATGTGAGACACAGAGTCAAAGTAGATTATTTTGGAGCTTTAAGATTTAATTACTGGCTCATTTGATTTTAGACTTACATGGGGCCTGTAGCCCCTTTGTTTTGGCCAACACCTCCCATGTGGAATGGGTGTATTTATCCAATGCCTGTACCTCCATTGTATCTGGGAAGTAACTAATTTACTTTTGATTTTACAGGCTCATAGGCAGAAGGACGTGCCTTTTCTCAGATAAGACTTCGGACTTGGATTTTTGAGTTAATGTTAGAACGAGGTAAGACTTTGGGGGATGCATAGAAGGGCATGATTGGCCAGGTGCAGTCACTCACACCAGTAATCCCAGCACTTTCAGAGGCCAAGGTGAGTGGATCACCTGAGGTCAGGAGTTCTAAACCAGTCTGACCAACATAGTGAAACCCCGTCTCTGCTAAAAATACAAAATTAGCAGGTCGTGGTGGCACATGCCTGTAATCAGAGCTGAACTGAAGGAAATGGAGGCATGAGAAACATTCAAAAGATCAATGAATCCAGGAGTTAGTTTTCCGGAAAAAAAGTAATAAAATAGATAGACTAATAAATAAATAAGAAAAGAGAGTAGATCCAAATAAATCCAATTAGAAACAACAAGAGGGATATTACCATTGACTCCACGGAAATAAAAATTATCCTTAGAAACTACCATGAACACCTCTATGACCACAAACTAGAAAACCTAGAAGAGACGAATATATTTGTGGACACATACACCCTCCAAAGACTGAACGAGGAAGAAGTTTACTCCCTGAACAGACCAATAATGAGCTCTGAAATTGAATTGGTAATAAATAGGCTACCAATCAAAACAAGCCCAGGACCAGATGGATTCACAGCTGGATTCTACCAGACGTACAAAGAAGATCTGGTACCATTCCTACTGAAACTATTCCAAAAAAATTAAGGAGGATAGACTCCTCCCCAAATCATTCCATGAGGCTAGCATCATCCTGATAAAAAACCTGGCAGAGATACAATAACAAAAAAAGAAACTTCAGGCCAATATCCTTGAAGAACATTAATGCAAAAATTCTCAACAAAATACTTGTAAACCAAATCCAGCAACACATCAAAAATTAATCTACCATGATCAAGTCAGCTTCACAGCAAGGATGCAAGTGGTTGCTTCAACATGTGCGAATCAATAAATGTGATTCATCACATAAAAAGAACTAAAGACAAAAGCCACATGATTATCTCAATAGATGCAGAAAAGGCTTTCAATAAAATTCAATATCGCTTCATGTTAAAAACTTTCAATAAACTAGGTATTCAAAGAACATATCTCAAAATAATAACAGCCATCTATGACAAATCCACAGCCAACATCATATGGAATGGCGAAAAGCTGGAAGTATTCCCATGAAAACCAGTACAAGACAAGGATGCTCTCTCTCACCATTCCTATTCAACGTAGTATTGGAGGTCCTGGCCAAAGCAATCAGCCAAGAGGAAGAAATAAAGGGCATCCAAATAAGAAGACAGGGAGTCAAACACCTCATTTGCATACAACATGATTTTACATCTATATAAATCAGAGTACAAAATTAGCGTATGAAAATCACTAGCATTGCTATACACCAACAATAGCCAAGCTGAGTGCCAAATCAGGAAGACAATACCATTCACAATTGCCACAAAAAGAATAAAATACCTAGGAATACAGCTAACCAGGGAGGTGAAAGAGCTCTACAATGAGAATTATAAAACACTGCTCGAATAAATCAGAGATGAAACAAACTAATTGAAAAACATTCCATGCTCATGACAGGAAGAATTAAATCATTAAAATGGCCATACTGCCCAAAGATCCTATCAAACTACCAGTGACATACTTCACAGAATTAGAAAAATCTATTTTAAAATTCATATGGAACGAAAAGGGCCTGAATAGCAAAGGCAATTCTAAGCAAAAACAACAAAGCTGGAGGTGTCATATTAGCTGACTTCAAACCATACTATAGGGCTATAGTAAATAAAACAGCATGGTATAGGTACCAAAACAGATACACAGACCAATGAAACAGAATAGAGAGCCCAGAAATAAGTCCACACACCTACAACCATCTGATTTTGACAAAGCTGATAAAAACAGGTAATGGGGAAAGGACTCCCTATTCAATAAATGGTACTGGGATAACTGGCTAGCCATATATAGAAGATTGAAATTGGATCCTTTCCTTACACCATATACAAAAATCAGCTCAAGATGAATTGAAGACTTAAATGTAAAGTCCCAAACTATAAAAACCCTAGAAGACAACGTAGGCATAGGAACATTCTGGACGTAGGAACACCAATGATTTCATGACAAAGACACCAAAAGCGATTGCAACAAAAGCAAAAATTGACAAATGGGATCTAAGTAAACTTTAGAGCTTCTGCACAGCAAAAGAAACTATCAACAGAGTAAACAGACAACCTACAGGATGGGAAAAAATTTTTGGCAAACTATGCAACTGACAATGGTCTAATATCCAGCATCTATAAGGAACTGAAACACATTCACGAGAAAAACAAACAATCCATTTGAAAGTGGGCAAAGGACATGAACAAACACTTCAAAAGAAGACATACATGCAGCCAACAAGTATATGAAGAAAAACTCAGTATCATTGATGATTAGAGAAATGATGCAAATCAAAACTACAATGAAATACCATCTCACACCAGTAAGAATGGCTACTATTAAAAGTCAAAAAATAACAGAGGCTGACAAGGTTGCAGAGAAAAGGGAATGCTTGTACACCACTGGCGAGAGTGTAAAGTAGTTCAGTCATTTTGGAAAACAATGTGTTGATTCCTTAAAGAGCTAAAAACAGAACTATCATTCGACCCAGCAATCCCATTATGGGGTATACACCCAAAGGAATATAAATAATTCTACCACAAAGACATATGCACGTAAATGTTCATGGCAGCACTATTCACAATAGCAAGGACATGAAATCAGCCTAAGTGCCCAAGACTGGATGAAGAAAATGTGGTACATACACACCATGGAATACAATATAACCATAAAAATGAATGACATCATGTCTTGCAGAAACATGGATGGAGCTAAAGGCCATTATTCTAAGCAAACTAATGCAGGAACAGAAAACCAAACACCACATATTCTCACTTATAAGTGGGAGCTAAATTCTGAGAACACATGGATACAAAAAGGGGAACAACAGGCCCTGTGGCTTACTTGAGGGTAGAGAGTGGGAGGAGGGAGAGGATCAGAAAAAATTAACTATTGGGTACTGAGCTTAGGACCTGGGTAACAAAATAATCTGTATAACAAACCCTACAACATGAATTTTCCTATACAACAAACCTGCAAATGTACTCCTGAACCTAAACATTAAAAAAAAAAAGACATTTCGAAGAGCATTTTTTAAAGTAGAGAGAAGAGATTTTATCCAAGAAAAAGATGCTGTAAAAAAGGACCATTCCAAGAATCAAGATAGCTCTCAGACGTTAAAACTATAAAAGCATAAATAGAAATTGCAATAGGTGGCTTAGAAGATAAAGTTGAGGATATTGTCCAGAATATAGAACGAAAAAAAGAAGAAGAAGAAGAAGGAAAAGAAAAAAACAAGAAAATTGAGTATATTGGCTGTGGTAGTCCAAAACCCAACTAATAGGATTTGTTTTAAGCAAAAAAAAAAAGGTCAGGTGTGGTGCCTCACACCTGTAACCTCAGCACATTGGGAGGTGGAGGTAGGAGGACTGTTTGAGCCCAGGAGTTTGAGACCAGCCTGGGCAACATAAAACTATGTCTCTACAAAAATATTACAAATTTAGCCTGCTGTATGTAGTCCCAGCTACTCTGGCGGTAGAGGTGGGAGGATTGCTTGAACACAGGAGGCAGAGGTTGCAGTGAGCCTTGGTTGCACCACTACATTCCAGCCTGGACAACAGACTGAGACTCTGTGCCAAAGAAAGAAAACAATATATAAGAGAAAACTGAGAATATGTTATCAAAGAAATGGTCTGGGCATGGTGGCTCACACCTATAATCCCAGCACTTTGGGACGCCGAGGCAGGCGGATCAAGAGGTCAGGAGATCAAGACCATCCTGGCTAACATGGTGAAACCCCATCTCTACTAAAAATACGAAAAATTAGCCGAGCATGGTGGTGGGTGCCTGTAGTCCCAGCTACTTGGGAGGCTGAGGCAGGAGAATGGTGTGAACCCGGGAGGCAGAGCTTGCAGTGAGCCGAGACTGCGCCACTGCACTCCAGCCTGGGCAACAGAGCAAGACTCTGTCTCAAAAAAAAAAAAAAAAAAAAAAAAAAAAAAAAGGAAGTGATATAAGAATAATTTCTGAAACTGACGATAACAAAGTCGTAAACTGAAATAGTAACCAAATACTCATGCAATATAACTTTTAAAAAGCTTACTTTAAGTCATTATGAAACCTCAAAACACTGAAATTAAAAGAAAAAAAAAAAAACCTTGGCCAAGCATGAAGATTCATGCCTGTAAATGCCAACATTTTGAGAGGCTGAGACAAGAGGATTGCCTGAGTCCAAGAGTTTGAGAGCAGCCTGGATAACATAGCAAGACCCCATCTCTGAAAAAAAAAAAAAAAAAAAAGAGTGGGGCAGGTGCCTACAGTCTCAGCTACTCAGAAGGCTGAGGAAGGAGGACGGATTGATTGAGCCCAGGAGTACGAGGCTGCAGTGAGCTATGATCACATCTCTGCACTCCACCCCAGATGACAAAGCGCAGCCCCATCTCATTTAAAGAAGGAAAAAAGACTAAACATTTACAAGATAAAAACATGCATATGTCTCATATAAAAGATAAGGAATCAGAATGACACTGGACTTCTCAATATTGTGAATGGAAATCAGAAGACAACACAGCCAACATCTGTGAAATTCTGAGGGACTGACAAAGTTAGAAAGGCAATTCAATGGAGAAAGGACAGTCTTTTCAACAAATAGTACCAGAACAATTAGACATTCATATGTGGGGGGATAAAAAGGAGGAACCTTGACCTGTACCTCTCACTGTATGTAAGTTTACTCAAAATGGAATGTAAACCTAAACGTTAAATATAAAATAAAAAACAGGAAAAAATCTTTATGGCCTTGGATTATGCTAAAAATTGTTAGATAACACACTAAAACACCATCCATAAAAGTAAAAAATTGATATTAGACTCTATGAAAATTAAAATATTTTGCTCTGTAAAAGATACCACTAAGAGAATAAAAAGACAAGCCATAGGCTGGAAAAAAACATTTAAAAATCACAGATCTGACAAAATGCTTATATTCAGATATATAAAGAACTCTCAAAGCTTAATAAGAAAACAGCCCAATTTTTTAAATGGGCAAAAAATTTGAACAAATACATTATGAAAAAAGATGTACAGAAAGCAAATAGGAATATGAAAGATGTTCAACATCATTGCTCAGGGAAATTCAAATTAAATCACAATAAGACACTAGTGCACATTTTGTTAGGGTAGCTAAAATTTAAAACAAACAGAAAAAAAGGAAAAAATGCTAAGTGCTGGTGAGGATGTGGAACAAACTGAATTCTCACACATTGCTCATGAGTATGCAAAATGGTACAACTATTTTGAAAAACAGATTGACAGTTCCTTATAAAGTCAAATATACATTTATCATACAGCTCAGAAATCTTAGTCTTTATTGAAAACAAATAAAAACTTGCATTGAGACAAAAACCTGTAGGCTAACATTTATAGTGGATTTATTCATAATCACCGAAAATCCGAAACAATGCAAATGTTCTTCAGGTTGTGGGATGTTATGAGGTTTCTCTTCAAATAATCTGAACAATCTTTTACTCTTTAATTCATAGCACCCCCCCCCCACACACACACACACTTTTTTCCTCTTTCTAGATGTTAATTTCTTTGGAAGGCTGAATCTATTCTGTATGTACTAGAGTAATGAATATATGATTCTATACGTTTGTCTAAACCCATAAAACTATATATGTGTACCAAAAGGAGGGAAACTTACTCCGTGTCAATTAAAGTATTTCTGAGAAAAAAAATCGTAGCCTACCAGAACTCTATACACAGCCAAACTTTCAATCGAATATAAGGATAACATAAAATGATTATCTGCTAGGCAATATACTTAAATTGTTTTTTACCTTCAAATATAACTTTTCTCAGGAAGCTCCTATATACCATGCTCTAACAGAATGAGAAAGTAAACTCCACACAAAAAAAGAACTCATGGGACCTAGAAAAAGGAGAGAGGTAGCAGGAAATTCCAAAACAAGTGATGTGTCTAGGATCTAAAGAGAACACAGGTCATATTAAACTAGGAAGTTGGAGGCCTCTGGGCATGTAAATTCACAGAGAGAAAACAGTGAAACCAATAGATATTCTGAAGAGTTCAGACACAAGGAGATGAGATTAACACTTCTGAGAGGGAGTTGGAAGCACTTTAAGGAAAACAAAATAACAAATAAAGCAAGGCAGGCATCAACTCTATGACTAGGGAAATGAGGAAAGGGATGTAATCACAATATGAGGGGACTTCAAAAGAAAGTTTGGGAAGGTTTGTAAGTGAGGAGGTACCAGGAAGCTTCCGGAGAGCTCAACAGATAGATGATACGCAAATGAAATAGTAAAGGACTAGCAGAATGCCTGTTTTATTTGGAAATGTAGTATTAAACGCTTGGGGAAACAGCAGCTAAAGGAGCTGAGTCTGGTTGCCTCAGGGGGCAGAGAATCACAGGGGAAGGGCTACTGCTGTTCACTCAAGGCTTTCTAGCATACATTACTTTCAAAACTGTTCTAGACAAGAACTTTTTTTCATCAAAAATAGGAAAAAAGAGAATGAATGATTCCAAATTATTAACAATTATTTTTGGTTATTACTGGGTTTATAGGTAATTTTCACTTTATTCTTTACAATGTCCTGTATTTCCTCAATTTTCAATCTTAGTAATCAACAGGGAGCAGAAAGAGAGAGACACAGACACAGAGAGTTATTAAGAGCAGAAAATACTTCTCCTTTCTCTTAAATCAGGCAAAGCACAACAGATATCTGTGTCTTCTTATGAAGAAATTCTGCATTTAGAAAGTGGGGATTTCAGGGTACAGAGTAAAGGTTTCTATGCGATAGCACATTGGGAAGGAGACTACCTCAGCGCCTGGCATGAAGTAGGAGTTTGGATGATGCAAATCCCTCTGTTTGCCCCCGGTCTAATTTTTCCACGGGTAAGATGAGGGCTTGGGGTCAGCCACCTCTCCCTAGCTCTAGAATTTGACTCCAAGAATCTGTATCCACCTCAGATGCCTGTAATCAAGGAACCTGCCAGGAACAGGTTACCCCAGCCTCCTGTTGCCCAGGCCTAGGTGCCAGGAGCCCCTCCTCTGTCCCCCTCCCACATAGGGCCAGGCATGTTTCCACCCTAGACCTCCATCCACTGCAATACATTCCTGGGAGTTTATTTGTTCTCTCAACTGTCCACCTCCCAAAAGACAAGTCCCTGAAACCCGGTATAAATGGCTGCTGGGACTTCAGTGCCACCACCTGGTCTGTGTACTTCCAGCTGTTGAATAAATGGCAACCCTTGAACATTTCTATTTCCTGCAAAGCCCTCCCAGATTAGAAGCTGATCCTCCTGACTCCTTACAAGCTTGGCAATGCAGAACCAAGCAGAGTATTTGAATATGAAAAGAAAGGCCAGGTCTTGAAATTCAAGTCTTTGAGCTCTAAGACCTGGACTCAGGCCAACACCTGGTTTCTAGAGCTGCAAGTCAGAAACAGCAACAAAACACAAGGGGATGAGCCGAGATTTGGAACCAAACAGCCCTGGGTTTGAATCCTTAATCGACCACTGAATTCCTGGCACTAGCTGAGACACATTTTGGCAGATTTCTCATCCATAAAACTGGAACAATAAGGCCTACTTTCTATCTAAAATAATTAGCAAATAATTAGATGACAATAAGTCATGTTTATTGGGCACTTGCTATGTAACAGCACTGTGCTAAGCATTTTATCCTTCATTGTGCATTTAATCCTCAGAAATTAACTATGAAATATTACCATCTCCATATTAAAAATAAGGGCATCGAGGTACAGAAAGAAGGTAATGTGTCCAGTGTGGCTCAGCAAGGAAGCACCAGAGCTGCGATTTGAACCCCAGCAGCCTGAGGCCAGACTTAACTGCGGCACTGCAGGGTTTCCCTAACGACAGGCACTTCTTGAGGGTGGATAGTAACCAGTCCTGTCTCCTTCCCCCTGCCCATATTACAGATGGGAGACCAAGGCCCAAAGCAGGCACATGGGCGTCCTACAGTCATACAGGAGCTGGGCGTGGGGCGTGGATTCAGTTCCAGTTCTTTCCTCATGCCAGCAGCCACTGGAGCCCACAGAGGCCCATCCGGAGGACCCCTGGATCCCCACTGTGAGTGGACCCAGCACCCTGCTGCCCCAGACAACCCGCAACCCCTGACACTCACAGGTTCCCCCACTTTGTTCTGATGTGGGCATGGTCTTCTTCTGGGAAAGCAAGTATCTGGCCTCTGCCACCCCTCAGCACACCTACCTATGATCCTATTGCGACACCTGCCCTAGTCCACACCTCTCGAGAGCTCATCTTTCTCCTCCTCCATGGTGACCAAGAGCACCACCCATGCCCTGCCGTCAAGGGGGAGGGAAGGACCAATCTCAGGCCCCTGGATCCAGCCAGGCCTGCTGCAGGCCAGTCTGCTCAAACAGCTCATGCCTACCATGGCAAGTGATTTGTTTCCTTGGTAGCATTTAACAGTCACTACATTAACAATATGTATTTATTCAGGGACCATATCTGAGTTACCCATTGCTGGGTCCTCAGAGCCTATTCCAGTGCTTAGCAACAAATAGTCCAGTTGCTATGTGCAGAATAGAGTACAGACAGCAAAGGCAAACAACAGTCAAGAGTGACTGCCAGGAGAAAGATGATGGTATCCTGGTGGCAAAGGAGAAAACAGAATGATTTCAGCAGACATTTAGGAGGAAAACTGGATAGGACTGGGGACTGAGGGAAAGAGGGGTCAAACGTGGCTCTTGGTGTTCACATTTGCACCCTAGACAGATGTCCATCTGTCCTCTCAGAGAAGAGGGAAAAATGAACACATTTTCCAATCTGGGTAGCAGCTTTGGAGCACCAGGCCCTCATGTAAACTGTTTTGTTTGTTTGTTTGTTTGTTGACATGGAGTTTCGCTCTTGTCGCCCAGGCTGGAGTGCAGTGGCATGATCTCGGCTCACTGCAACCTCTGCCTCCCAGGTTCAAGCATTCTCCTGCCTCAGCCTCCCGAGTAGCTGGAAGTACAAGCGCCCGCCACCACACCCTGCTAATTTTAGTATTTTCAGTAAAGATGGGGTTTCGCCATGTTGGCCAGGCTTGTCTCAAACCCCTGATCTCATGTGATCCATCCGCCTCAGTCTCCCAAAGTGCTAGGATTACAGACATGAGTCACCGTGCCCAGCCCACAAACTGCTGATAAAATGAAACCACAGATAAAAAGCTGGTCTGTTGCCTAAGAACAAACAATATTATGAGCCCTTGCCCCTTTAGGTACCCTTTTAATCAGAGACTCCAGACTGAGCTAGTCAGGCTGGAATGGGAATCTGGGAAGCTGGAGATTTCTTTCCTGAGATCAATGAAACACTGGACATCAGAGGACCAGTTGGGAATCCCCGTATTGTATGGGTTTCTGATCAAAGGGTCTACACCATGACCTTGCTCTGTGATCCCATCAGTATCTTGGGATATCTGGGCTGTAACCAATGGGCCACTGGACAGAGAAGGGGATCAGAAGGGCTGGGATATAAAAACAAACCACGTCCTTTCCCTGATGTTAAACCCGATATGGTGCCCACTTCTCTGTGGAGGGTATCTCCCTCATGGCAAGGAATCCAAATTCCAATACAAATTGGTGCCAACGTCCCTTTCCCATTTTTTCACCAATGTCTAGTGTAGTAGCCATCATTGGCTGCCCGCTCAGCCATGTCCCCTCCTCATCCTTCCTAGGGGAACCTTTGGGGAGTCCTTGCCCCCTTTTTACAGGAGCCTGTGCTTGGGCTTGGGGTGACGAGACTTGAGGCTTCTACACCTTTGGTCCCCAGGGTTGGTCCGGGAAACAGGCCTCACGTATCGCTTATCACTGCTTGCCATTGACTACTTTAAGTATCTGTCTCCCCTGCTGGACTATGGGCTCTTAGAGGCCAGGGCTCAGGGTGACCCCTCTCTGGGCTCTGTAGGAGGGATCTGTTGGGCAGAAGGAGACCCCAGGTGCTGAAGGCAGGCTCTTCTTGCATGCCTCATGGGGACTTCCATCTCACACAGCCTCCCGGGTTGCCCATCAGCCTTTCCCACCTTGGGCAGGATTCTGATCCATGGCTTTCTTTAGTCTCAGAGCAAAAAGCTCTCTCAATGTCACTCTAAAACTCAGGCATACTTACTCTGTGTTCATTCTGTTAAAAAAAAAAAAAAAAAAAAAAAAAAAAGCGCCCTTCACATGATCTAGCTCTCAGGCAAACTGGAAAAAAAGAAAAGAAAAGAAAAAGCCTTAATTAAAAGAAAGTAAGGCACAGTTTTCACGCATAATGAGAAATTGCTTTTTGAGCCAGCATGATAAAATCCTACCACTCTGGGGTTGCCCTCGAGAAAGTGAGGATTAAGAAAGCCAGGGTTTTATTTAAAGGCAGTTGGAGAAGTAATGGCAGCAAACCCTCAGAAAGCACTCACTGTGTGTGCCAGACATTCCTACACGCTTTACAAATAAGGGAAAGCAGCGATTGCCTTAAATCCTGCTGGCTGAAAGCTGAGAAGAGTAAAGAGAAAAACATGGTGAAGGAGAAAAATGACCAAGGACATCCCAAGATGTGGCATGGTCCGGAGGGTGCTGAAAGGCAACTGGTGCTGTTACTATTGGGAACTGGATACCTTGTCTAAGATCTTTAATAAGTGGTACTCTAGGGAGTGGTTTGCAAATTTGTTTTTAAATCACTCAAATAGCTTTAAAAATTCTAATAGCTGGGGTTTACCCCAGAGATTCTGATGAAGTTAGACTGGGGTGTAGCCAGGATAATGAGACTTTTCACACAAATCCCAGGAGATCCCAAGGCCAGTGGAGGTTGTATACCCTGGCCTAATGTTGTTTACCAGTGCATTGGTTTCCTCAGCTGCCATAACAAAGTACCACAAACTGGGTGACTTAATGCAGAAATTTATTGTTTCATAATTCTGGGGGCCAGAAACCTGAAAGCATGGTGTTGGCAGGACCATGTTCCCTCTGAAACCTATAGGGGAGAATCTTTCCTTGCCTCCTCCTAAATTCTTGTGGTTTGCTAGTAATCCCTGGCATTACTTGGTTTACAGCTGCATGACCCCCATCTCTGCCTGCGTTGTCACATGTTTCTCTCCATGTGTGTCTGTGTCATCTTAGGGTCACCTTCTTGCAAAGATACTGATTAGGGACCAACCTACTCCAGTATGACTTAACTACATCTGCAATGACGATATTTCCAAATAAGGTCATGCTCTGAGGTGTTGGTATTTAAGACTTCAACACATCTTTTTTGGTTTTTTATTTTTATTTATTTATTTATTTATTTATTTTTTTTTTTTTGGGTGTGAGAGACTGAGTCTCGCTCTGTTGTCCAGGCTGGAATGCAATGGTGCCATCTTGACTCACTGCAACCTCCGAAGTTCAAGCAATTCTCCTGCGTCAGCCTCCCGAGTAGCTGGGATTACAGGCATGCACCACCAAGTCCAGCTAATTTTTGCAATTTTAGTAGAGATGGGGTTTCACCATGTTGGCCAGGCTGGTCTCGAACTCTTGACCTCAAGCAATCTGCCCAACTTGGCCTCCCAAAGTGCTGGGATTACAGGTGTGAGTCACCATGTCCAGCCATCACATCTTTTTAGAGAGACACAATTCAGCTCACAACAACGGGTATAAGTGCCTGTTCCTGCAACCCCTCAGCTTTGATCTGTGGACTCTGCCTGCCCATTGCCTGAATGCCATACTCACAGCCTGAGTTGCTGCTTGGAGCCCAGCATCCCCACGTATTTGGGAGATCCCTAGTGACCTTCCTGCCCAAGAAGCCTCTACCTTTCTCCTTATTGTTCATGGAGTCCTTCGTGCTACTTCACTCAAAGCCTTTTGCCTTGGCTGACTTGGCCTTTGGCTTCTGGGTCTTCAACCCCAGGCTCCTTGGCAAGGCTACTGAGAGCCTGCTAAACTTCCCAAGCACCCTTGCCATGAAAGGTATGCTGTACCCTGTCCCCTCAAAAGCCCACTGCTAGCTGGGGCTCAGCCACAAAGAAGACATCCCATCCCATCCAGCTGCAGGTCTGGTACTTGCCTCCTCTTAGGTAGCATCAGAGCTCAGCCATTCCACTCACCAGGAACAAGACCCACTAATGAGTCAAAGCTCCTTTAAAATCTACATTTGTCTGGACCTTGCTGTGCTATTAAACAGCTGAGCGTCCTTGGGCAAATCACTTAACCTCTCTGAAGCTCTGTTTCCCCACCTTTAAAACACAGACGACAATCCATGCCCTCATTTCTGATCACAAACACTCAGGACAAACACATCTCAGAATTCAGAACAGTTTGGGGTTTTAAAAAAATAACATGAGCCCATAAAACAATGCTAGTGAGATCTGGGGCAATATTCTGGGCTCAGACACACAAATATTTCCACAATGAGGCATATCAAAATTCACACCATGGGAGACAAAGGCTACAGATAGCTTCCTATCAGTTTGGATCAGGTTTGGCAGCCAAATGAATTTAGTGTTAAACACACACACAAACTCTCTCTCTCTCTCTCTCTTTCCATTTTCATAGCTTCTTGAATTTCTGGACTGTATGTATGAGAATATCAACCTAAATCTAGTTCACGTGTTTGTGGTAACTATCACAAGAGATAATATATCATACATGTGGGTATCTTGCAGAATAGCTAGTTCAAAGTAATGAAATATTTGTGAATCTGGAAAACGAAAAAAGCTTCAATCTAGCTCAAGCCAAAGTTTGCCACTCTCCTTAAAACACTGCAATTTGGCCTGAAGGCCTGCGACTTGTGCATTGTAAGTGGTAAAATGTCCCCAGCGTTGCCCTGCTCCCCACTTCATCATCAGCCCCAAACTGAGGTCTCAGCATGTGACAGGAACCACATTCATTCTAATCATCACAGTAATTTTTTTAAAAAATTCCAGCTCCATTCCACATCTCTTAAGTTTTAGCATAAATCATTGTTACAAGAAGACCTGCTCTTAGAAAGATCTTTAGAATCAGAAAACTCCTATATTCTCCAACAGCAGCCTGGTTTCATGAAATGCAGCCAGACTCAGGTTCACAGGTTTTCCTCCTCAGGTTGGAAGTGGTTTTGATGGTAGCTGCACTGAGAACATCCCCAAAGCTCCAGGAGACATGAAAAACGAAAAAGAGTGGAGTGTCTACAAATCAGCAGCCACTGCTATAAGGGAGCTGAGCAGCTACACTCCGTCAGGCCAGGGCCGGAAAGCCCATTATCTTCTTCAGTTCAGACTGCTGTAACAAAACGCCTTAGACTGTGTAATTTTATTTATTTTTATTTTTATTATGTTTTTTGAGACAGTCTTGCTCTGTCGCTTAGGCTGTAGTACAGTGGCACAATCTCAGCTCAATGCAACCTCCGCCTCCCAGGTTTAAGCAATTCTTTTGCCTCAGCCTCCCGAGTAGCTGGGATTACAGATGTGCACCCCCATGCCCGGCTAATTTTTGTATTTTTAGTAGAGATGGGGTTTCACCATGTTGACTAGTCTGGTTTTGAACTCCTGACCTCAAGTAATCTGCCCAGTTTGGCCTCCAAAAGTGCTGGGATTACAGGCATGAGCCACTGAGCCTGGCCTAAACCGGGTCATTTATAAACAAAAGTAATTTATTGATCATAGTTCTTGAGGCTGAAAAGTCAAAGATCAAGGCAGTGGCAGGCTCCACGTCTGATGAAGGCCTCTTCTTCATGCATGGCAGCTTGTGTGTGCCCTCACATAGCAGAAGGAATAGAGGGAGTCCCTCAAGCCTCTTTTATAAGGACACAAATCCCATTCACAAGGGCTCCAACCTCAAGACTTAATCACTTCCTAAAAGCCCTGCTTCTTAAAATTATCACATTGGGGATTCAGTAGCAACATAAGAAATTGGAAGAGGGAGACACGAACATCCAGACCACAGAACCCATCAGGCCTAGTGTGACCTTGGATAAGCTAATCACTTCCTGGATCCCTAAGTCTTCACCTGCTAAATAAGCATGTGGATTATACTCCCTTCCAAGGAACTTGTGGCTTAAAAACTCCACAATGAAGCTTTCTGCCTGTTTGAGATAAATGTTGGTTCCCTAAAGAGATTTGGAAAATAAACTATAGCTATTAATAGCTTCTGATAGACAATTTCAGGCAGGAGGTAAAGAAGCAATTACACAGTGCACATCTCACGCCACACCCAGCCTTCGTATGCTGATGGATTCAGGTGACAGTGTGATTCTGCAGTTCCCTTGGGGAATTTTGTTTCTCAAAGCCAGAGACTGACTGCTCCCACCACGGCCTCTGCTGGGCAGCTGCTACGAGGCAGGAGCCTGTCAGAAATCAACCCAAGCAATGACTTCTTTTTGGAAACAGAATCTCCAGAATTTGAGGTAATTCAGGTAAGTGTGGCAGATGGTAGCATCTCAAATTATCTTTTCTCCAAAGAAACTGGGCAAGGGTGATGATCTCTGGTGGCCTGAATTTAGAGTTGAGCAATAGTAAGAATACGGCAGGTGTAATAGGTTCCTATTGAGGGGAGCAGAAAGATTTGGGGCAGAGCACTCCCTCAGGTATACAAAGAACAGGGGCCATGCCCAAGGTTGTAGCTTCGGCTCCAAGGAGGAAAGTAAGCATGGAGGGCTTCTGAATTGGACTAAAGCCGTCTCTGTGCTGAATGCTGGATATCACATTCTAATGAGAGTGAAGGAAGGGGTAAGACTTGGCCACATGTCATCTCTTTACAGTGACCTTAAAAAGCACATCACCTTCCTTAGGAGTAAAATTCTATTAATAGAACCAGTCAGGAAAAAATAAGGCACGCGAGTGTGTTACATGGAAAATCTCAGAAACTTGGCCAAGAAAACTGAAAGATCAAGAACCTGAGTAAAATTCATCATAACGATAGAAGATAATGAGAAGAAACACAAAACTTCAAAATAAAGTAGTTAAGCGTATGTATTGAGGACATGGGAACAACATTTACGCAGGTGAGAATCAGAGAAGGAAAGGCCTTTTTTCTGAGTGTCAACTATGTGCCAGGCACTGTGCTAGGCACTTTCAATTCATTATTTCACTTCACTCCCATAAAATACATATGAAGTAGCATCGGCAGTCATTGCAGTCGCAGTAATAATAAGAAAGCACCAGTAATTAAAAATCATAGTATTTTTCAAATCTTTTTGTGATGAAAACATACCCCAGGTTCAGGGAGGCAAGTCTGTAAAATACAAAAGGCATGAAGAGAAAAATGAGAACTCCTATAAACTCATCATTAGATATGAGACTAATGCCAAAGCTCCCACAGCCATAGCATCCACTTTACCATCAGAATTAAGAGGTCCTTTCTCTGAGAGTCATAGTCCTTGCTCATGTGATTTCATTCGTTTCCAGGACCAATAATTTCAGAAATGACAATGGATTTTTTTTTTCTTCATAGTCCAGAAAGTCTTGGTCAAAAAAACAATTTGGTTACCTGCAGTGACAGAAGGCCCCTGGCTGGGGCTCTCAGAGGGAATCCATGCTGACCACTCCCCATGACTTCCCCCATGCGACAATGGGCTAAGTGGGGCTCTCATGCTTCCCTTCCGAACCCTCTCCCCTCTCCTGACTCACCAAAATACACTGTCCTTGGGTACTTCCAACATATCTAGAGTCAGCTTCACACTGCTCTGGTGTTTGTTCATTCATCAGTTCCAGCCCGTTTTGGGTCAGACCCCATGCCAGGAGATGGGCATACTGGGATTTGGTGGCTGGGCATGGTGGCTCATGCCTGTAATTCCAGCACTTTGAGAGGCCGAGGCAGGCAGATCAAGAGGTCAGGAGATTGAGACCATCCTGACTAACACGGTGAAACTCCATCTCTAATAATAATGCAAACAATTAGCCAGGCGTGGTGGCAGGCACCTGTAGTCCCAGCTACTTGGGAGGCTGAGGCAGGAGAATGGCGTGACCCCGGGAGGCGCAGCTTGCAGTGAGCCGAGATCGCGCCATTGCACTCCAGCCTGGGTAACAGAGTGAGATTCCATCTCAAGAAAAAAGAAAAAAAGGGGGGGGATTTGGCAAGCTGCCTAGTCTGGAGGAAACCCACGGTCCCTGCCTGCCATTCCATGACTTGCCATCTCACCCACCTATTCAGGTTCATTCTCCCAGCACCTTCTGCCCGTGTAGCAATAGAGTTTGTGGTCTCCAAGAACCAGCCCTCTGGGAGTGGCTGGCATTTTGCTTGACAGGGCGCATCAGATTCAGCTCTCATCCCTTGTTACTATGAAGGTAAGGATGAAGATACCCCCGTGGGAGAAGGGGGCTGCCTAAGACCGAAGTGTCTAGACACTGGTAAGCAAGGAGCCCACCCCTCCCTTGCCTGAGTGTGCGAATATACTCAGGATCCTCGGAGCAGTCAGACCAGTGTCTCGCTCAAAGTCCCCTGTTGTTTTTGTTTGGTTGTTCTCGCCCCTCACAGGTCCAGACTGGGGAAAGCTAAAGGGCTGTCTTGTGTGGTAATGGCCAAGTCACTTCTCCCTCTGGATCTCAACTGCCTTATCTGTAAAACGGGAGTGTTATATTGGTTGGTGGTCCAGCATCATCTTTTCCATGTATGCAGGTTTATGATTTTATATAAACCTGTTTCTCATCCTAAATCATAATTATGATTATAATCATAAATTGAAGGGGGTGTGTGTGTGTGTTTCTGTGTGTGCACATGTGTGTGTGAGAGTGTGTGTGGTCTGAGAAAAATCTGACTCTGAGTTTTCTACGAATGCTCCAGAGAGTACTTCCGAGACGGGCGGATCACGAGGTCAGGAGATCGAGACCATCCTGGCTAACACAGTGAAACCCCATCTCTACTAAAAAATACAAAAAACTAGCCGGGCGAGGTGACGGGCGCCTGTAGTCCCAGCTACTCGGGAGGCCGAGGCAGGAGAATGGCGTAAACCCAGGAGGCGGAGCTTGCAGTGAGCCGAGATCCGGCCACTGCACTCCAGCCTGGGCGACAGAGCGAGACTCCGCCTCAAAAAAAAAAAAAAAAAAAAAAGTCTGGAACCCTGGATTCTCCTTATGGAGAGTACACACAACTGATACGCCCATGCGGGCCACACAGCCCACCTGCTGCACAAGCAATGGAGGAAGGGCATGGCAGACAACTCCCTGGACATGAGCTGGATTCAGGAGTCTAAGACAGGCATGAACAGAGCTCTGTGATCTGGTCTGGAGAAACGGGACATGTATGGAGCACTTGGTTAAGGGCAAGCGAGATTATCCCAGAACACCTCAGGAAATCAGAGATAGAACAAGCTTCTGAGAAATGATGACAGGGAAGAACTGGGCAGGTAAATAATCAGACCTCCAGCTAGTCCAGGGCTCAGGGTTAAATCCAGGGGTGCCCTCAAAGAACATACAAAATCCTTGTTCTCAGTCATGAGACAGCCATGCCTACTTGGCCCAGCATGTGTCTATTAAAGACAGAACTTTTAGGGGTGAGAGAGGGAAGCTGAGCATCCTGCAGCTCCCAGGGATGCTGCAAGGCAGCTGAGGGCCTCAAAACCTTACCACCATCACTCCCGCCACCCACCAGCCTCCGTGTGTCACCCAGAACCGTGGATGTCCTCGCTTGCTGCCTGCTCACTTCTCCTACTTTGATAAGGTCACCCGCCACGCTTTATAATGCAAAAATAATATTCCTGCTGCCACTGCAAATTGTGTCTGAACTATCCACCCTTCCCAGCCTCATGCAGAAGGCAGCTCTGCAGGGGAGAGGCATGCCGGGCTGCAGTTACAAGGCTTATCAAGACACCTAATGAAACACCTTGTGGTGACTGCCCCCTCTGAGGAGAGCTCAGCAAAATGCATCACAGAAGCAGATGTCAGGCTTAAGGCAAAAGCTTCCAAAGCACTAAAGCCACACATGGAAGGACTGAGACTGGCCCTATCTGTACCAGATGTTCGCCAAGTCTGTGGTGCTGGGGCTCCTCACCCTTCATAAGCAAAATACCACAGTAATGGTTTGGCATTCTTGGCTTCTAGGGGGTACAAGAGGAGGCACTCTTGCTTAATGCAAAGCTTGGGGTAGTGACTACACATCTGGGGAATGACCTCTTCACGGATCTCTTCGCTGTCCCTCAGGAGCTCTGGTTTCCCATGTGGCTGGTTGGCTCCTACCCTCTGAAGTGGGGAGCTCGGGAGAGTTGAGATAAGGACTGGGTCTGGGGACAGAGGTTCCAAGAAGGCTACACAGCCTGCTTTTCTCCTTTATTTTGTTTTCCTGTATCTTAGGTCTGCTTAGAAAAGAATCAACTGAAGTAGGTGCCCTAGTGCAGGGGTGGAAAATATGCAGGAACAAGCCGGATGCAAACTCTGTCTCTACTCCTTACAAATAATGAGACTCTGGAGAAAACAATGGGACCATTCTATGCCTGCGTTTTCTCATCTTAAAAATGAGGGTGGTGATGATAACAGTCTCCATGTCCTCCAGTTTTTATGAAGATCAAATCAGTTAATGCCTAGGGAATCAATCAGGGTCACCCTGGGCATGTTCAAATGAGGAGAATCCAAGGCAAGTTAATAAAGGGAATATTTACAAAGGTACAAAGGGGGCAAGGACAAGGGTGAGTGTAGCAGAGCACCCATGCGGATGGAAAGGATTAGGGGAGGAAGTTGTTAACAGAAGTCAGCAGGAGAGAACAGGGTTGAGAAGGCCCCCTTGAGAGGAAAAGCAACCTTCAGTCAAGACATGGTTGGCCCACAGCAACCACACAGGGAAAGCCCAGGGAATAAGTACACAGAACACTCTTACTCCCCGCCCTGCTCTGATTTCTGGCCATACAGAAGCCTAAGGGCATTGGTAGAGCCCATACAGGCCCGCCTTTCAGGGCAGTGAGCAGGGTGGAGATGGGTAAACATGGATTGAGAGGGTCATGTGAACAACACTAGCACAGCTCTCAATCTGCCCAGGAAGTAAGCACTCAACACACGAGATATTGCTGCATCCATAGGCATCAGCTTGGATATATGTGTTTGGCCCTCATCACTGGAACACTAAATGGGGCTTTAGAGTCACATGCCACAGACATCACTGTCTCACACAGACCTGTAACTGCTACAGTTGAGTGACCTGCTGGCTGAAGGGAAGGCCACCCACAGGTGACACTCCCAGGACTTCCCTGGGCCTACCACATTCACCTTGAGACTGCTTAGACTTTGCAACAATGACAGGGTAAGAGGCAGTGATGCTTCCATCCTGTTAGAAAACAGGGGTCTTTAAAAAAAATTTTCCATAGGTTTTTGGAAAACAGGTGGTATTTGGGTACATGAGTAAGTTCTTTAGTGGTGATTTCTGAGAGTTTAGTGCACCCATCACCCTAGCAGTATACACTGTACCCAATTTGTAGTATTTTATCCCTCACCCCCCTGCCACCCTTTCCCGCTGAGTCCCCAAAGTTATTGTGTCATTCTTATGCCTTTGCATCCTCAGAGCTTAGCTCCCACTTATGAGTGAGAACATATGATGTTTGGTTTTCCACTCCTGAGTTACTTCACATAGGATAATGGTCTCCAGTTCCATTTGGTCACTGCAAATGCCATTATTTCATTCCTTTTTATGGCTGGGTAATATTCCATGGCATATATATGCCATAATTTCTTTATCCACTTGTTGATTGATGGGCATTAGGGCTGGTTCCCTATTTTTGGAATTACAAATTGTGCTGCATGTGTGTGCAAGTATCTTTTTTGTTTAATCACTTCTTTTCCTCTGGGTAGGTACCCAGTAGTGGGATTGCTGGATCAAACGGTAGTTATTTTAACTCTTTAAGGAATCTCCACACTGTTTTACATTAGTGGTTGTACTAGTTTACATCCCCACCAGCAGTGTAAAGTGTTCCCTTTTCACCACATCCCCACCAACATCTATTATTTTTTGCTTTTTTGATTATGGCCATTCTTGCAGGAAGAGTAAAGTGGTATCGCATTGTGCTTTTGATTTGCATTTCCCTGATCATTAGTGATGTTGAGCATTTTTTCATATGTTTATTGGTCCTTTCTATATCTTCTTTTGAGAATTGTCTATTCATGTCCTTAGCCCACTTTTTGATGGAATTTTTTTTAAATTTGTTTGAGTTCCTCGTAGATTCTGGATATTGGTCCTTTGTCAGATACATAGACGGCAAAAGTTATCTCCCATTTTGTGGGTTGTCTGTTTATTCTGCTGATTGTTTTTTTGGCTGTTCAGAAGCTTTTCAGTTTAATTAAGTCCCATCTATTTATCTTTGTTTTTGTAGCATTTGCTTTTGGGTTCTTGGTCATGAAATGTTTGCCTAAGCCAATGTGTAGAAGGGTTTTCCCGATGTTATCTTCTAGAATTTTTATGGTTTCCGGTCTTAGATTTAAGTCCTTGTTCCATCGTAAGTTGATTTTTGTATAAGGTGAGAGATGAGGATCCAGTTTCATTCTCCTACATGTGGCCTGCCAGTTATCCCAGCACCACTGGTTGAATAGGGTGCCCTTTCCCCACTTTATGTTTTTGTTTGCTTTGTTGAAGATCAGGCTGTAAGTATTTGGGCTTATTTCTGAGTTCTTTTTTCTGTTCCACTGGTCTATGTACCTGTTTTTATACCAGTACCCATGGTGAGGAAACAGGGGTCTTTCTGATAGCCAAGGGGGAGGTGGAATTTGCTAAGTGAAAGAGGTCCATTTTAGGAAGTCCCACTTTCTCTTAAATGACAACCAGCCTCCCCCTAAGTCTTTCCCATTTGCTCTAGGCCTGAATTCAGAGCTCCATCGTTCTTTCACAGAACTCCTTGGAGTGACAATCAAGTAAATTAAATCAATTAATACAACATTTACAGAAAGTCAGGCCTGTACTGCTTCTGGGGAAAGTGGAAAGAGATCAGATGCAGACACTGTCAGTGGTTTCTTTCTCCCAAGAGGACAATTTTGAAACTCCCTCTTCACATGGCCCTAGGGTAGCTAAAGCCAGTAGAGCTCTGTTCATTCTCCAAGATTGGGTGGTGCAGTGGGTAGAGCATCAGCTCTGGGGACCACAACACTCTGTTTGAACCCAGCTCCATTATTACATCATCTTGGGGAAAAGTCACTTAGACTCCCTGAACCCTGTTTTCCTCCTCTGAATCATTCAGAAAATAATCTCTAACTCACAGGATCACTCTAGGGATTACATGAGATGATGTGTGTGAATTTCCTAGAACAGCTCCCAACACACAGTAAGTCCTCAATAAATGTTAGCTCTTCACCCCTATAAGAACTCCAGGTCTCCAGATGCCTGAGTTAATGCTTCTCATGTCTCCCCTTAAAATCTCAGAGGAAGTTAATCCCGCTGTTTCTGTTTCCTACAACTTGGGCTGTGCTACCTTGTCCCATTTCCTTCTGGGTCCAAGTTTCATCACCTATTAAATGGAAGGACACAGATTACACAATGGATAAGCCAAGGGGTTCTCAGCTTTCCCTATGACTACATTTCTCCCTGGGCTGCATGTTATGAAAGGCCTGTCCACTGCATAAACCGAATTTGTGAAGTCAAGATTACCTCTTCCTCCATCTTCTCCTAATCAAAGCAAGTGCCCCCTTCAGGTTTCTGAGCAGCATGAGATCACAGCCTTGTTCACTGGGTTGATTTTGAAATCTAACCCAAAGAACTTGAGATTTCTTTGAACCTGTATAGTGTAGGCACAGGCATCTTGAAATACTAAAAGTGGTTCAAGCACTACCACTTCTCCTTCCCAGATTCCCAGGTCCTCAAGTTGAAAAGCACTGGACTAGTTCATTCTTACGAAGCCCTCCAATTACTGACTGTCATTTTAAGGTCCTAACTGGAATAACTAAGGAAAATCAGGCCCAACCTGAAAAGGCATTTGTTAACATGAGATGCACTGTGGCTTAATATGGCAAGGGCTGGATATATAAGGATGGAGGCATTTTATTTATGTTAGGAGACTGGGCCATTAACCAGGGTTGTGAATGTACCTTCTAGAGGCGAGTCTTTTGGCATCCCCCAGTGGTAGGCAGTCAGGTCCTTTTTGTTCAGTTGCTATACACCCACTGCACTGTAGTGTCAACCCCAAAGGCAGTGACACTTACACATTCCTTTGTGAGGCCAACTGCTGGTTTAACCCATGGCCAGGCCTGGTCCTTATTCTCCAAGCAACAGGGAAGGTGCTTAGAGGCCCACGGGCTTATCTGTCAAGTTGTTTTCCTGCAGGTCACTTTGGAGCATCCCCTCGTGACCATGGCAGTGATTTGAGATCAGATGTCTTCAAAGAGCAGCCCTGGGGCCAGTCTATGTCCTGACTCCCTTTCTTCTCATCAGATGGAAAACTCACAGATGGGAAAAAAACAAGCTGATTACCCGGGTCTCATTCCCCACAAGCATCTTCCATCCTCACTCCTCATTAGGGCTCCTGGTAGCTGGCTCGTTGCTAAGTCACACTTGCAAGGCACAGTTTTTCTGCCACTTCCTTAGATCTGCACTTAATTACAGCTGTTCCTTCCTGTTGGCCATTCTCCACTGTTTCAAACATCCAAGATACTAGTCTTCTAATGTTCTTATCCTCTCATTAGAGTTGAACATTTTGTTCTTGTCTTACATCTATTCTGTCCCCTGCACAGCTCAAGAAGTACTTGAGTTTTTGCCTCTGCTTTTATGTTGCATAATAAATAGCATTCTGCCTGGTGTGACATTGAGAATAACGGATTTACTACTTTCTATCAAAAGTATCTAAAGATCCATGAAGACTCACAAGGCTCCTTTCTTTTTTTTTTTTTATTATTATTATACTTTAAGTTCTAGGGTACATGTGCACAACATGCAGGTTTGTTACATATGTATACTTGTGCCATGTTGGT
>NW_012105542.1:1362012-1463223 GCF_000951045.1 Mandrillus leucophaeus
TTTTTTTTTAGACAGAGTCTCACTCCTCCACCCAGGCTGGAATGCAGTGGTACAATCTCAGCTCACTGCAACCTCCGTCTCCTGGGTTCAAGGGATTCTAATGCCTCAGCCTCCCAAGTAGCTGTGATCACAGGAGTGTACCACCACACCCAGCTCATTTTTGTAATTTTAGTACAGATATGGTTTTGCCACATTGGCCAGGCTTGTCTCGAACTTTTGACCTCAAGTAATCTGACCACCTCAGCCTCCCAAAGTGCTGTTATCACAGGCGTGAGCCACCACACCCAGTCTATCCTCCCTTTCAAGATGGAAAAGTACTGTTGGCAAGGAAAAAAAATGTGGAATGGACAGAAAAGCTGAACAATATAGCTCCTAATTCGAAGAGAACAAATTGGAAAGGTGTGAATATTCCACTTGGAGCTCATTTTTTCTGCTTTGGATTGACTCCTTCCCTAAATCCCTTCCCAGAGCCAAATAATTATCAGGCAGAAACCAGTTATCTCATACGAGGACTCAAATGGGCAAAGAGAAGAAAATGAATGGGTTTAGAAAAACAAACGACAAAAGTCCATGAAACAGAAGTACCTCTCATTAAAGTAGCTGACTCATTCTGAAACAGGTGAGCAAATTGAAGCTTTAGGGGACCACCCACCCCAGGAAGAGGATCAATTGACAACTCAACAGAACTAAATCTAGTGTCAGAATTACAATAAATTTAGAGACAGATTAGAGACAAAGCCCCCAGAGGCTTTTTGCAAGTCCTTAACAATTTCCTCTCCCATAAGAGAGTAGTCAAACTGTGCCCAAGTAAATTGGGAAAATAGCAAAGGCAAATTTAGCATTACCAATCTGGATCAAATACCACCACCAGGTAATGACCCCCATTGATATAGTGGTCAAGTAGAGGGGAGAAAGTACAAGACTTAAAGGAAGATTGTGTGCCCCCACAGTAGGTTTCACATGCAAAGATTTTTTTTTTTTAAAACTCACCCTGGAAGAAGAGACAATCCAGGAAACATAAATAGATCACTGCTTTATAATCCCAGGAAAATTAAAGAGAATTTAAGCTCTATGAAACAAGCAATTAAAGGGTGAGAGAACATGACAGTTGTTCAAGACTGGGAGTGTATCAGCTTCTGGACAATCTCCCCCAGGTTCCCCCAAGGTTGTCTTCCGGGCAACCTCCCAGGTACTGTCCTCTCATCAATACTAGATCTGCTGCAGTTCCTGAACACGTGACGGCAAAGTGTGTAAAAATGCATATACTATTAGGGCTGGAAGGACCCTCATCTAGCCATCATCAATGACAGGACAATAAAAACCAAGTTCATCCATCTAGTAATTGGCAAAGCTATAGCTTAGACCCCAACCTGACCCTATATGTATAAATAGGAAAGAAGACGGATGAAGATAGGATGTTGGGAGGGAAAAAGGAGGAGAAAAAAGAGGGAGAGAGAATGGAAGATGGAAGCAACAGCTGGGGTTCAGTAGAAAGGGGCACTGGACTAGTCAAAATACCTACCATGAATCAAATCTGAGTACCTGCCTTCAATTTCTGGGGCTACATGCCTACAAATAGAATTGTTGGGTCATATAGTCACTTTTTGAGAAATGGCCAACTGTTTTCCACAGTAGCTGCACCATTTGTCATTCCCCTCAGCAATGTACAAGGTTCTAATCTCTTAGCTCTAGGACTCACTATGTTGCGTGACTCTGAAAAAGTCATTTTATTTATCCGAACCTCATTTTCCTTTTCTCTAAAGAGTAGGGGTTAGAACTAGCTATCCTATTTCTGCCTATTCACACATTCTTTCTTTCCATCCAAATCCTGACCTTCCACTGCCCACATCTGTTTCCAAGAGTTTCCTGACAGTGTGAAGTGCTGTAATGAGTAAGTCCTAGCTCTGCTCCTTCTTAGAGCTGGAATTATCTTAATCCATATCCCCAAGTTATATTAATGCACTTCCATTTCCATCCCTATCTCTCAGCGTACATTTTTTCTCTCTTGTCTATTCTGTTAACCTTTTTGCAAGCATCATCTTGTTCTGTCTGTCGGCTGTCAGCTTTTCTCTCCGAGCTTCCGCAGAGTTGCCAGATTCTTGGCTATTTCTCCACCCTCAGCTCATAACTATTTTTCCCTGGAGCTCAGCAACTGCAAAGTGGTCTTTGTGAAATCCTATTAGGATAATCTCCCTGTCCGTGTCTCCTCTCAGCTGGGCTGCCTCTGGAAACCTCAGCCATCTTCCTACTCACAGTCGGCAAATCATAGGCTGGCTCCTGAGTCATCCAACGTCGTACTTGTTCACAAACATGCTTACATGAGCTCTGAACCTGTCGAGTCTTGTAGCCCACAAGCAAGAGTTAAATTCACTGGAGATTCAACTCACATGTCTTCTCCTTTAGAAAGTGTTTCCTGTGTATATGGGACCCCTACTCCCTCTACAACCCCAGGAATGACACCTGCCCCCTTTTTACTTTTTCTGTTTGTGTTTATGTTTATCATCTATCTGTCTCATCAGAGTGTGAGATTCTTGAGAGCAAGGAGCTGGAGTATCTTGTCCAAAGCTGTATCCTCAATTCCAGGAATATTACAGGCCCTCAGTACATATTTGTTGAATTCATGAATATGTGTTCCTCTTCCACAGAGTCAATCATGGATCTGCCTACCTGTCTACCTATTAGACCCAAAGCTACTTTGGGGCAGACTGGGATTTACTTGCCATGGTAACCCTTGTTAAAAATAAAATTACTCTGACACTTGTTAAAATGGTAAGGAAGACATCATTCAAGATTATTGCAATGGAGGAGAGAAATTAGGCAAATATAACAAAGATAGTTGGGGATTTAGAGTCAAGGAACAGAGTGAGTGGATGAAAAATTGCTAAGAGGAGACAAGCGTAGGGAGATTCTTGCTAAAACAACTTACCAGGGTTCTTACCGAAGGCAGGCCAGGATGATCAGACAGTGCTTGTTCTGAATGTCTGTGGAAGCCTAAGCTCATATTTTGAAACTCTCACCGCCAGGGTGATGGTATTAAGCGATGAGGACTTTGAGGAGATGAATTACGTCATGAAGGAGTGGGATTAGTGCCCTCATAAAAGGGACCCCAGAGAGCTGCCTTGCCTCTTCCATCACATGAGGACACAACTAGAAGGTGTCATTTTTTAAGGAAGAGAGATCTCTAGACATGGAATCTTCTGGCACCCTGATCTTGGACTTCCCAGCCTCTAGAACCATGAGCAGTAAGTTTCTGTTGCTAAGAGTTAGTTTATGATACTTTTTTATGGAAGCCCAAATGGACGGACAGATGTCAAGGGGTTGGGGGATCCTCACTAAGCTAACCTAGCAGGGTTCTTGCTAAAACTGGGCTAGGCAGGCCACAGACAAGACAGCCAAAATTAAAGCCTAGTTGAGAAGGGAAATCAGAGGAGCACAACTAAAATTTGGTCAAGGGGAGAGTCTTTGTCACCCTAGCACCTAGCACAAGCGGTTGGTGCTAAATACTTATTGAGCCCAGCTGAGCATTCATCTTTAGGGTGGCCCTGCTTACCCTGACAAAGGTTTAGGGCTCTCATTCTCTCCTCTGCCCCTCAATGAGCTGCAGTGTCAGGAGAAGGGACCCCAGTAGATAGTGTTCAAGTTGCTGGGGGTGGGAAAGAGAGCAAAATGTGACAACCCCAAATTAATCAAGAAGGTACACCATTTTCCTAGGGTTGCATAACTCCAGTGATTTCCTGGGCCAGTCATCCCAAATGACCCTCACAGTCACTCTGTGAAGCAAGTTGATTTATCTTCTCATGTTATGAACGGAATAATTGACACTCTGGGAGGTCAAGTGCCATGTCATAGGTCACACACCCAGAATTTCATGAAGTCATGAAGACATGAAGTGTTCATTTCTCTGCTCAGAAACTTTTTAAGTTGTTGTTCCTAAATATTGTACCAACTTGTACTTATACCAACAGTATATGGCCACCTGGTTCCCAGAGGTCTCACCAACACTGGATGTGTGTCTACTGGATTACTTTTCCTTTTATTGATTTTTAAAAGCTCTTTACATGTTAATTATATCAATCATTTTTTGTATATATAATGCAATATCCGAGCTCAGTTTGATATGGATGTTTTCATCATGTTTATGGTATTTAGGGACAAAGATATAAACATTTTTCTTTATGGTTCTACCTTTAACAGTATCATCAGAAAACTGTCCTGCTCCCCAAAATTAAATATTTATTTATTCTTTACACGTCATCTATGTTTTCCAAATTTTACATTTAACTGAAATGCACTGCATTTATCCAGAATATATTTCGGTATATAGTATGAAAGAAGGACGCACATCCTCCCCTGGTGGATTATCATTTCATCTTGACCTATCTCATTAATTAGAAATGTGAAGTCTGTCTATAACATGTACACATGCATGCATTCATTCACACACACACACACACACACCCCCCTCTGTTTTAAGGACATATTTTTTTCTGTTAATCTATCTGTCTCTTATAAGATTGGTATAAGCTATTTGAACTATTTTAGTTCCAGGATATATTTCCAAAACTTGGAAGTAGAAGTCTTTCTCCATCATTCTCTTTCAACATTTGATGATCTGTGCCCATTTATTTTTCCAGATAAACCTTAAAATCATTTTATAACATTGCTTATTCATTTCTATTGCAATATACATTCGGTATTTTAAATTGACAAGCTTTAAAATACCAAGCCTTCCCATCCAGAAATGAAATACTTCATTTACGTGTTTTCCCAGTTTTATTTTATAGATTCCTTCTACAGTTCCTGCATATTGTCTCTTAAGCTGATTCTTCAGTCTTTTATATTTGCTGCTTTTTTTTTTTTTTTTTTTGAGACGGAGTCTCGCTTTGTTGCCCAGGCTGGAGTGCAGTGGCACGATCTCGGCTCACTGTAAGCTCCACCTCCCGGGTTCATGCCATTCTCCTGCCTCAGCCTCCCGAGTAGCTGGGACTACAGGCGCCCGCCATCACGCCGGCTTAATTTTTTGTAGTAGAGACAGCGTTTCACCGTGTTAGCCAGGATGGTCTTGATCTCCTGACCTCGTGATCCGCCCGCCTCGGCCTCCCAAAGTGCTGAGATTACAGGCGTGAGCCACCGAACCCGGCCTATATATTTGTTGTTTTTATAGAATGAATCCTATGTTTCCTAACTGGTGATTGGTATTTAGAAAATTGTTGATTCTTGTATATTTATTCCCTAACTTGTCACCTTATTAAACTCTTTTATTGGGCTCTAATAGTTTTTCACTTATTTCTCTTGGGGTTTTGGTAGATAATAAAATCCTCTGCAAATAATAACTTTATTCCATAATTATACTTCCCATTCAGTTACTAGAAATCCCTGAATAAATGTTAAACAATTTTAGTGGTCCTGAGCATCCTTATATTTTTAGGATATCGGTTGTTAGTTTAGAATAGACAGGCTCTGTCACGTTAAGGAAACAGCTTTCTAGGCCTTTTAAGGATGACGATTATTCTCTACTCCTCCATCACCACCTTCACCCGCCAACCTAGAGATAGTTCTTACTCTGCTCTGGGCTCTGAGAGGCTGACCTCTGTGGTCTGTATCTCCCAGGCTTCCTTATTCTCTGCTTCTAGCTGAGTTTGGCCAACGGCAGAGTTTGGCCATGGGCAGAAGACCAGGGGATGGCTGTGTTCCTCTATAGCCTGACAAGCAATCCTTTAATACTTTAGCACCATTTCCATTTCCTACCATTGTCCTTCAGACCCATGGTGGTAATGGCTTCCCAAGGTTGCCAGTCCCTGGGTTGTTCACTATCCCTTATTAATTCCCTTGATTCTGATCCAATCTCTATTTCATTAAACCCCATTTAAATCATTCATCTCTCACATGCTTCTTGCCCAGACAATCCCTAACTGATTGATAAATTAACACCCTCTGGGAAGTATTTTCAAACATCTTTTCAACATCTCAAAATAATCAAAATATTTTTTCTTTTGTGAAATTAACATGACACTTATTCATTCATTCATATAAGAAAAAAAATCTGAGTACCTACTATGTGTTGCTTGTTGTGCTAGACACTGAGATCAGGACACATACAAAAAACAAAACTAAACTAAATAAAACAAAACAGACAAGCCTTCTGCCCGTATGTTCTCTCAGGGAAAACAGTTACGCAAACATGCAGATGAATAAAATACCTAAATATTAGGATAAGGACTAGAAAGAGTGTCTAGATAAAACAAAACAAAACAAAAAACAGGGAGTACATATTCAAAAAGGCTAGTCAGAGAATACTGCTCACAGAAGGTGACATCTGAGTTGAGTTGACATGCAAGCTCTTGCCGAGAAGAACCTTTGGCAAATGAAAAGCCTTGAGACAGGAAAGAGCCTGGTGTGGTTAAAAAAACAAAAACAAAAACAAAAACAGACCAGGGTATCACCAGCAAGAGGGAATGTGGCACAGGATGTGAATGAACAGACAGGCAGGTGCTAGATCAGCACTGTCCAACAGAAATACAGTGCAGGCCACATTTATAATTTTAAATTTTCTACCTGCCATACTGCAAAAGGTTACACACACACACACACACACACACACACACACACACAAAAACACTATCTTTTCAACATATAAACAATATAAAAATTAACAAGACATTTTACCCTTTTTGGTAGGAAGACTTGAAGATCTGGTGTGTATTTTGTACTTAGTACATCTCAATTTGAAATGGCCACATTTCAAGAGCTGGAGGCCACTGTATTGAACCATTCAAGGCTACATGGTGCACAACAGACCTGGCTGACAAGGCTTCCCTGAGTTGAGAGGGGCAAGACATCTGAGACTCACCTCTACAGCTCCCAGCATCATGCCTGGCACACGGTAGGTGTTCAGCAAATGTTTGCCACACAGGATGGCAGAAGAACTGCAAAATAGATGGCAGGTTCCTGAAGCAGAGAGGCTGCACCAGGATCACTCTGGTACCTGCTCCGGGAAATTGGGTCTACTGTGTGTCCTCAAGCAAGAGAGGAAGTTGGGGTCCACCTGCTGAGTCTCCCACTATAGGGGCTGTTCAGGGCCACCTCTCCCATAGCCGGGGTGCTTGGCAAAGCTGCTCCCTTAATTCAGAAAGATCACATCACACCATATGCCAGAGAGTGGGAGGGAGGGAGCCCATTAGCATTCATTGTACACAGCTTTTCATTTGGAAAAGCACCTCGAATGTGCCGATCTGCATTGCTTTGCTTCATTTTTCAACATTCATGAATGTAATTGCATTTATTTTTCTCGTCAAGACTGCAAAACAAGTGATAATTTACTACATTACAGCCCATATCGGCTGGGTTTACAGCCACAACAGTTATAATCCACCCTCTTAGGGACTGGGTGGGTAAGCAGGGGGTGGTCTTTTTAGCTGAGAGCACTACATTTCTTTGTAACGGGAAGCTTGGGCCCAGCTGTTCTTCAAGGTTACAATAATAGTGGCAAAAACTAACCCATACAGAGACACTGAGCTGTCAAAGCATATTCACTTCTACCATCTTGACGGCTTCTTACACTAATGGGGTAAGGCAGACTTGCACTCCCATTCACATTTCCCAGAGAGAGAGACAGATTCAGAGATGTCCTCTGTAGTAGATGGTAACAGGTTGGTGAACAGCAGAGCCAGGGTTCAAACCTAGATTCATGTGATAGGAAACCCCGTGCTCCACTCATGATGCCACATGGCAGTGCCTGAGCTCTAGCAAAGCGTGAGGTCTTGCAGTTATATTGGTAGAAAAGAAGAGGACGTGATCTTAAAATTTTGTAAATGTGAATGAAGTGCCTACAGCAGCTATGACCACGAAGGAGACCTATTTTCTTGCATCGACACTGAAGAATGCTAACTTCTGGAAGAGAATCAGGACAGGAGACTACATCCCTGCTTGAGGTCCATCCAGGTGCTATTCTGTCTGTGACTATCTAGAAATAAGAGCAGGGAAGCATGGTCTAGCCTTGTATTTAGAGACCATTCTCTGCAGACGTTTTCTTTCTCTTGAAAACAAGAGTTAAGCCATGGTGATATTCAGACTTCAGATCACAAATGCTCATGAATTCATGAGTAGTAATTGGTCAACAAGATCCAACCCTAAAAACTTATGGATTCATTAAAATCATTTCCTAAGAATAAAGTAGTGGACATGTCAGTGGTCGTGAGCTCCTCATTCCTTCTTCCTGGGTTTTGGAGGGATGTAAACTCCATCCCCTAACCTGACTCCCTGCCCCCTAATTACAACACATGGATCTTGAAAAGGGTGGACTTGAAAACTGGTCTTACTGTAAAGGATCTGAGGAAAGTAGGCAGACCACGAAAAGCCTCAGATCTCAGTCAGAGGATATTGCTACCAAATGATGTGATATCTCATTCAAGAGGAGACCCTGGGGTCCAGCCCTACCTCTCCAGCTTTCTCCAAGGCAGGAAAGAGATACTGGGGGTCCCCATAAAGTCTGAAGAGCCATGAGGTGACAAGTGTTCAGGAAGTCCCTCCAGCTACCTGGCCAGCATCCTGTAGTCAGCAAAGGACCCTTCAGCCCTGTTCCTGTCCCTTTTCTGCAAACTGAGGTCCTCTCTCTCAATCAGGTGATGCCTCTCCTCTCTCCACTCCTGATGTTGGCAAGTGAGACCCTGTGTGGGCCTTCCTGCCCCAGGCCAGGACTAAAATGACCAGGTCTGACCACTCCAGGGCCTGCTGCTGAGTCTCAGTAAGCACCCATTGGACAAGGAACCTCTAACAGCCACTCAATATAAGGGGCCTCAGGTCTTCAAAGAAGGCCAGTAGGGAATGATGAACATTACAGCCCATCTAGTGTTAAACACATGCACTCACACACAGAGAGAGGAGGGGAGAGGGGAGAAGGGAGAGAAGAGAGGGATGGCAGGCCTAACAAGTCCTCAAGGTTTTCCATCAGTAGACAGGTTAACAAGGCACCTCCATCTGAGTCCCAGCTCGGAGACAGGACAAGAAGAAGGTGCTTGGTAGTGATGGAAGAGACCCACCATGGGCCCACGCACCAAACATTTTGTTCTGTGTGTTCTCAAATGTTTGTGATTTAATCCCTATGTGTCCCAATCGCATGACCTTCATTTTATAAGTAAGAGAAAACCTTCAGCCACAGAGAAACTTTGCTCAATAGCTTTGCTCAAGGTCCCTCATGCTAGTCCCCCTGGCTATAGTGTCCCTGAACCTCGAACGTGTATATGCCTCTGGAATTTCTTTTCTGAAATTCAACTGTACAGAGAATCAAAGACCAAGGTTATCAAAGTTTCATTTCAAATGCAGGAAAGTAGTCTTTCAATTCAGGCAAATAACCTTTCTGTTACTATTTTCTATATTGCGAAGTCTAAAAACTTAGCACAAATCTAAAAATCAGGCTTGTAAAGGTGACATTTTGTTTGAAATGGTCAAAATTAGATAATTGTTTCAATCAGCATGGAGTGTTAAATGCAGGTTTTCTTCTAATTGTTGCTATCACCCAGAAAATAAAACTAAGATTTATTTTCCAGAGGTTGGAACTACACTCGAGGTGGCTCTCTGGTCTGCCAGGCCCCATCTGCTCCATGCTGCTACCACCTCCACGTGTACTCAAGACTCCCTTTGCTCCTGTATTGTGAAGTCTTTTCATGTGGTCCCTGGTGGCAGTAATGAACAAAGTGTGCCACAGCAGAACTGCTTTATAGACCCTCTGTGATATTAGAGTTAGAAAACTGGGAGTATTACCTAATCAGGGCTCTTCCTTGCACAGGTTAAGGCCACTGGAGCCCACAGAGACTAAGCAACTTGCTTCAGGCCACACAGCAGGTCGGCAGCACAGCAGACCCGGATCTCCTGAGACTCACTAAGCACCATGTTGTGAACCACAAGTGTATGTTTCAGCATCTCAGATTTTCTGTTTCCTTTAAATCTGTTTCCAAATAGCTTAACATTTCACTCATCCCCCAACTCACTTATTCGATATTCATTGAGGGCATTCTGGTGCCAGGGCCAGTTTTAGAAAGAGCTGAGGACAAATAGCTGTGAATGGAAAAGTTGCCTCCTGCTCTGATGGAGCTTATACTTCATTGAGGAAGATGGGTGTTAAATGCAAAATTACACAGAGCTCTTCCGTATTGAGCTCCCGCACTGCCTGACCAGGGACAGGGGCTGGAAGAACAAGGGAATTCTGAGACCCAGTGGTCTCCAAGGCAAAGGAAAGAACATGGCAGTGATGGCAAGGGGATGGCAAAGTACAGCAGGTAGAGGAGGAAACTACAAGGATGCAAGCAATAGCTCCAACAAAGAGGTGTCCCAGGGTGCCAATCCTCTGCAGGGGAAAGAAGAAGGGAAGAAACTGGTGCTCCTGGTGGAACACCGGCTTATTCCTGTCTTCCTCTAGGAATGCACTCCCTGGGTCTCCTCAGGCTCTCATTCCTCTGTCCACACCCTAGATTGTGGCAATGTGCAGAGTTCTGCTCTCTGCCCTCTGCTCTTCCCTTTTTCCTGGGAAATCTTGACCCTGCCCTTGACCCATGTCCTAGCTTCCCAAACACCCAATGGTTCTCAAAACCAATGTACTAAAATTGCCTGCTGTTTCCTGGGCCCCATCCCAGTGCCATATGTTGGGATAGGACCCAGGAATCTGCTTTTTAAAATACTCTAGGTGATTCTGATGCAGATGTTCAGTCCTCCTGCTCACTGAGACCCGAGGTCTGGTAAACATCAAACACCGGGCCAACACTTTCACTTGCTAAGAACCCAGTATTCTGGGCACAGAAGTAGGGTCTCACCATGTGCATCCTGGCCATTTTTAGCATACCTCTATAGGTATGTGTGTAATATACAGATGAGGAAATGGAACACACGTGGCTTAACTAGAGTCACAGAACTTCAAAGAATAGGCACCTGACTCCACACCCAAGTCCAGTAACTTTGTTCATTTCTTTCACCAAGTTTTCTTGAGCTCACCAATATCTCCAACCTCCTTTTCCTCCTCCCCATTTTTACAGCTAATGTCCCCATTCATGCCTGATCGGTTCCCTCCTGGTCTACTGCCTTCCTTCCCACCACAGGCTCCCTGCTGCTCCAAGTTCCTTTCACACTGGCCAACAAGTGGTTATGCTAAAAGATAAATCTGATCAAACATTCCCTGACTTAATCTCTGATGAATCCTTACTCTTATCGTCCAACATCCTTCAAGTTGTGGCCCCAACCTCCCTTCTCATCACATCTCATCCTATATCACATGACCAGGGTATCCCTTCCTAGAATACTACGTTATTCAAGAGTATTGGTTTGAGTATCTGCCTCTACCACTTATGTGTGATTTTAGATAAAATCACCCTGCCACTTCTGTGTGATTTTAGATAAGTTGCTTAATCTTTATGTGCCTCATTTTTCTGAACTGTAAAATGGGCTATTACTAGCAGCTCCTTCCAAAGGCTTTTGTAAAGATTTGATAATAAAAGAAAGATGACCAGTAGAAAGTGCTCAGCACAGTGCCATGAAAACAACAGATGCTCCAAAATGCTACCAGATACTAATGTCATCACTGTCATTCTACCATGTACGACTACTTTTTATTCTCTGAACATACCACATACTTTGAGGTATCTGACTGGAAGCAGACACCTCTTGGTGATGGAAACTCATCAAAATTCTAAAGTGACTGCAAGGTAGGGTGGCCATAAAATATCCATTGTTGTACAAGGTGCTTTGTATGTGAAATTTTAGTTAATTCCCCACATAAGTCTTATGAGGCTCTTGTCCCTTATCCTCATTTTAGAGACGAGCATGAGGCTCACATAGGTTACTAAACCAGCTCCAGATCAGAATGCTAGTCACTAGTAGAATTGGCATTCCAACTAATATCAGCCTGATTTCAATGTTCACACTTCTGTTCATTTCTTCTACGTAAAAAGAACACAGATTTTTTGTTTTTACTCACTTAGGGTACACTGTACTGAGGATTGTGTCACAGTATCTTGCATCATTCCTACCCTCTTAAGCTCTCCCACATATCACTGGGGCTGGAAGCCTAGAAACTATATCTTACTTTCTAGCAGGGTTCCAGCTTAGTCTTCACCAATGACAGAGGCAGAAACTGGGCCCTCACCAGACACTGAGCCTGCTGGCACCTTGATCTTAGAGTTGGACTTCCCAGCACACAGAACTATGAGACGTGAATTTAAGAATTCATATATCAGTTTTTTGGTTTTTTTTCTTAGATGGAGTCTCACTCTGTCGCCCAGGTTGGAGTCCAGAGGCACTATGTCAACTCACCACAACCTCCGCCTCCCAAGTTTAAGCAATTATCCTGCCTCAGCCTCCAAAGGAGCTGGGATTACAGGTGCCCGCCACCATATCCGGCTAAGTTTTGTATTTTTAGTAGAGACGAGGTTTCACCATGTTGACCAGGCTGGTCTCGAACTCCTGACCTCAAGTGATCCGCCAGCCTTGACCTCCCAAAGTGCTGAGATTACAAGCATGAGTCACTGCGCCCACCCTATATATCACACATTTTGTAGTATTTTGTTATAGCAACATGAATGGACAAGACAGAAATTAATACCGAGAAGTAGAGTGTTGTTGTAACAAATACGTAAAATGTGGAAGTGGCTTTAGAAATGGGTAATGAGTAGAAGCTGGAAGACTTTAGAGATTCATGCTGGACACAGTCTAGAATATTGTGAACAGAGTATTAAGGGTGTTTCTGGCAAAGGTTCAAAAGAAGAAAGCTGGAGAGAAAGGCTCAATCTTCTTAGATATTATCTAAGTATAGTCATGAACAGAATGATGGTAGAAATATGGATGGTAAAGGCAATTCTGATGAGGTCTCTGACAGAAACGAGAAATAAGGTATTGGAAACTGGAGGAAAACTCGTACTTCTTCAAGATAGCCAAGAACTCGGCTGAATCATAACCATGTCTCAATGCTTTCTGAAAGGCAGAACTTGCAGGTGATAAACTAGGATATCTGGTGAAAGAGACATCTAAGCAAAGTGTTGAGGGTGCTACATGGCTTCTCTTGACTGCTTATAAAAAAGAGTGAGTTAAGAAATCAATTAAAGATGAATTTATAAGAAAAAGGGAAGCAGAGTTTAAAGATTCTGAAAACTCCCAGCCCGGCCAGGTCGTAAAGGTGTATTATGGAGAGAATACCAAGAGTGTGGCCAAGTCAATGTTTAATAAAAATATTAAGATGCCTAATAAGGATATTAGTATGGATGGAAGGAAGCCAGATGCTATTTATCAAGACAATGGAAGAATGACTCTGAAGGCATTTCAAAGATCTCTAAAGTTGTCACTCCCATCACAGGCCCAGAATGCCAAGGCCTGAGGGACAAAACTATATCAAAAAAGGGATCTTGGGCACCCATGAGACTCACTGCTCTGTGCCACCTCAAGTCTCTGCTTACTGAATTCTGGTGTAGTCCTCCTTAGATGCCCCATATGTGACTCAAGTGGGCCCAAGTGTGGCTCAGGCTTCCCCTCCAGAGGGTAGCAACAGTCAAACTTGGTGGCATCCACATGGTGTTGACCCTGGCAGGTATGCTGAATACATAAGCCGTGGGGGCATGGCTACCTCCACCCTGATTTCAAAAGATGCCCTGGAAAGCCTCAGTGCCCAGACAGAGAACTGCCAGGGTGGATGGGGATGCTGTGAGAACCCTCACTAGTGCAATTCTGTGGAGCCATAGGAATGGAGCCACTGCAGAGAACCCCTATTAGGGCAATGTTTCATGGAGCCATGGAGACAGACAACCCTTGAGACCTCAGACTTGTAGAGTCACCATCATGCAACACAAGCCTGGGAGAGACACGGCACCCAACCTCAACCACTGAGAGCTGCTTTGTGGGGTGCACCCAGCAAAGCCATGAAGAATGCGGCTGCCTGGGGCTTTGGCCCACCCTTGCTGCACGGTGTCCAAAAGGCAGGACGTAGAGTCAAAGATGATCATTCTCAAGCCTCAGGATTTAATGCTGCTTGTCTTCTTGTGTCTTATACTTACTTGAGACCTGTTATCCTTTTCTTCTTGCCTATTTATCTCTTTTAAAATAAGGATGTCTATCCTGTGTTTGTCCAAACATTGTATTTTGGAAGTATACAATTTGTTTGATTTCACAGGCACACAGCTGGAGAGCAATTTGCCTCAAGATGAATCATATCTAATTTAGATGACGCTTTGGACTTACACTTTAAAGCTGATACAGGAAGAAGACTTCTGGGGCTATTGGAATGGAATGAATGTATTTTGTATATGAGAATGACATAGATTTTGGGGGATCTGGAGGAGAATGCTGTGGCTTAAGTGCAGGTGTCCCTACAAAATTCACACGCTGGAACTTAAACTCTAATGCGATAGTATTACGAGTTGGGGCCTTTAAAAGATGATTAAGTCATGAGGTCAGAGCCCTCATGAATGAGATTAGCAACATTATAAAAGAGCTGGAGGGAACTAGGTACTCCCTTTTTGTCCTTCCATGTGAGAGCACAGCATTCAAGCCACCATCTTTGAAGTAGAAATGGGGTCCTCATCAGACACCAAACGTAATGATGCCTTAATCTTGGACTTGTCAACCTCCAGAACTGTGAGAAACAGATTTCTATTATTCATAAATTACCCATTTTGTGGCACTTTTTATAGTAGCATGAATGGTCTAAGGCACCACTGAACAATTCCCTATCTCCCTCCCTCTCCCCAGCCCCTGGCAACCATCATTCTATTTTTTATTTCTGTAAGTTTGACAGCTCTAGATACATCACATAAGTAGAATCATACAGTACATGTTATTGATGACTGATTTACTTCTCTTAACATCTTCAAGGTTCATCCATGTTGTGGCATGTGCCAGGATTTCCTTCCTTGTTAAGGCTGAGTAATATTCCATTGCATGTGTATACCACATTTTCTTTATCCATCCTTCGATGAACATCTGGGTTGCTTCTGTCTCTTGGCTACTGTGAATAATGCTACAATTAACATGAGTGTGTAAATATATTTTCAAGATTCTGCTTTCAATTATTTTAGATATACTGTCATGTGTAGCATAACGGTGTTTCCGTCAATGATGGACTGCACATACGAAGGTTGTCCTAGGTGGATAGTTGGCTATAGCTTCTAGGTTTACAAAAATACAGTCTATGATGTTCACACAATGATGAAATTGCATAATGACTCATTTCTCAGAATGTATTCCCATCATTAAATGATACATGATTCTATTTCCAGAATTGGGATTGCTAGATCATATGGTGGTTCTATTTTTTATTTTTGGTTTTCCATATAGACTATACCATTTTACATTCTCGCAAACAATGTACAAAGGTTCCAATTTTTCCAGATCCTTGACAACATTTATTTCTTTTTGTTTGTCTTTATAGTGGCCACCCTAATGGGTGTAAGGTGATATCTCATTGTGGTTTTGATTTGTATTTCTCTAATGATTAGTGATGCTAAACATGTTTTCTTTTCTTTTCTTTTTTTTTTTTTTTGAGATAGAGTCTTGCTCTGTTACCCAGGCTAGAGTGCAATGGCACAATCTTGGCTCAATGCAACGTCCGCCTCCTGGGTTCAAGTAATTCTCCTGCCTCAGCCGCCTGAGTAGCTGGGATTACAGCCACACGCCACCATGCCTGACTAATTTTTGTATTTTTTGTAGAGATGGGGGTCTCACCCTGTTGGCCAGGTTGGCCTTGAACTCCAGACCTCAAGTGATCTGCCCGCCTCGGCCTCCCAAAGTGCTGGGATGACAGGCATGAACCACTGTGCCTGACCATATTTTCATGTTTCTTGCCATTTGTTTATCTTCTTTCGAGAAATGTCTATTTCAGCCCTTTTTTAAAAAAAAAAAAAAACAGGTTGTTTCGTTATTGTTGAGTGGTAGGCATTCTTTATGTATTCCAGATAGTAACCCTACGTGAGATATATGGTTTGCAAATACTTTTTCCCGTTCCATAGGTTGTCTTTTAATTCTATTCCCTTTGAAACACATTAGTTTTAAGTTAGATATAGTCTCATTTGTCTATTTTTGCTCGTCACTTGTACTTTTGGTGTCATATCCAAGAAATTGCTGCCAAATAAACATCATAAAACTTTCTACCTACATTTTCTTCCAGGGGTTTTATAGTTTTCCGTCTTATGTTTAGGTCTTTAATCCATTTTGAGTTAATATTTGTGTATGGTGTAAGATAAGGATCCAACTTCCTTCTGCTACGTATGGATATTCAATTTACTAAATGTCATTTGTTGAAGATACTATTCTCTCTCCATTGTGTAGTCTTGGCACCCTTGTTGAAGATTATTTGACCATGCATGTTACAGTTTCAAAGGTTTATAAACCTCTAATACCCTGTATTAAACCCCTTCCTGACTGAAATACCTAGAATGGTTTCTGTTTTCCCACCTAAATCCAAACTGATGGACACATCATGCTTACGTATTTTTGCAGCTATGATTTAGAAAGTTCTTGGAAGCTACAGGTCTTATTTTAACCTTAGACACTCTCAGATTTCTTAAAAGACATAACATATTCTTGCTTGTTCATAGCTTTCACAAGTTGTTTCACTGATGACAAGGCTTTGAATCCTGAGAAAGTGCAATTTGGATTTCTTAATAAGGAAACACAACACCTAGGAAAGGAAGCAATTTTAAAAGATATTGGCAGATTTGAGGAAAGTTTTAAAAACAGTTTGCTCAAGTATCTGTTGCTTTCCAAACATAAAGCATGATTGTGTCAGCACAGAGCACAGTGTCAAAACTGGGTAGATGAAGAGGGAAAATAGGAGGTCTTTTTAGAAAAGGGTAATTTCTCTCAATTACCAAACGTCTCACTGATTAGTAGTTGTGGGGAAATAAATTCTGGAGTTGTACCTGTGATATTAATGGGGCATGTGATAGATCACTGCAGCTCTCCAAGGATGCGTGAGTACAGAGTACGTGCCTTAAGCTCAACTGAGAGATTTATCTTTCTGTGAAGGTCTGGGCTCTCAGGGATAGATTATACGTCAGGTGCCCCACCTCCATACACTCATGAAGACAAATTCCTCTGCTAGGAAGCAGAAGCAGTTGCTCTGCTTGACAAACAGATGAATGGAGGGGTTAGGACCACAGGAGTTTTCATCAATGTTTGATTTTATAAATGTATCACTAAATTCCTGTATTTAAAAATGCCTTCTTCTTGATTCATAAATTACAAGTCAAAGAATGCTAGAGTCAGAAGAAATTGACTTCTGATCTTACAATGGTCAATAAGGACCAGGAAGGGATGATGTGTGGCCCAAGGTCACGGAGCAAGTTAATGGCAGAGCTAGGACAGAATCCAGGGCTCCTTATTTTTAGATCCATTTCACAGAAGTGGGTGTAGGAAGCCCAGAGAAAGGCAGCTCAAAGTCTGAGGTTAGTGACAGATCTGGGATGAGTTCCCAGGGATGCTTCCTTAGCCACTAGGCAGAAGGCCATGCTAACCAAAGGCCTGGCAGTAGAGACAATGCTTACCCAACTCCACCATGTGCCTGCAGCCCACACAGAACTACAATAATAACCACAGGAAGAACAGAGCTAGAGGGGCCTGAGGTAGCTCTGTTGTTAATATGGTATACATATTTAAAATCACAAGTTTCCATTCAATCCTGGGTAGGAACACTGAGGTCCAGAGGTTCAAGTCAACACAGCAAGGCCGAGACAGAAGTCTTGTGTCCATGTAGCAGAAGGTGGATGCCTGGGAGTCATCAATGGGTGCCACTGAGTTGAGCTGCGTTGGTTCAAATCCCCTTCCTGACACTTCCAACCTTTATGATGAAGGGCAAGTTGCTTAATCTCTTCAGGCCTCAATTTTCCATCTACAAAGTGGGAACACATGGTACCTACACTGCATAGGGTTTTGTGAACCATAAAGGAAACAAGGCTTTAAAGTACCTGGCACAGAATGAGTGCTTCATAAATGCTAGCTGTTAGTGTTCTCAAAAAGAGACATCCCTGACGGTGGGAATACAAGTGACGTCATAAAAATCTGATAATCTAGAACAGTGTTAACCAACAGAAACATAATGTGAGCCACATATGCAATTTTAAATTTTCTAGTAGGCACATTTAAAAAAGTAAAAAGAAATGGGTTAATTTTAATAATTTACCTAACCCAATACTTCTAAAATATAATCATTTCAACATGCAATCAACATAAACATTATTAATGAGATGTTTTTACATGAATTTTTCATAATAAGTTTTTGAAATCTGATGTGTACTTTATACTTACAGGACTAGCCCCATTTCCAGTACTCCGTAGCCATGTGTGGCTAATGACCACCAGATTAAATACTGCGAATGGGACCTCAGTGGATTACTGAATTTTCCAGATTGTTGGACTTTGTTTTTTAGAGACATCTCAGCCATCTTATTTTTACTAAATTAGGGAAAAAAGACTACATTTATACTACACAACTATTTTCTTACCAAATATCTTAGAATGCATATTTATAATTCAAATTACTACAGTATCCAAAGCATAATGAAAACCTATTTCCTCACTAAAGAAAAGAAAGATCACACATTTAAAAAAGAAAGGTTCACTTGGAGGAGCTCTAGCCCCTGCAGTGGCAGCCCAATCGGTTGAATGGTCCATGAAGACATCGCCCAGCATCGGCATCCAGCCAGCATCACCATGATCAGGATGATTCTCAGCAACATCTTCCTCTCTGGCTGCCCTGAGAGTGGCTAAAGTTGAAGCAGCAGGAAACAGAGGAATCCTGAAGGACATCATCTTTGTGGTCCTGTTAAATGTGTCTCCTACACAAGACTGTTTTTATGATGGTTCCTTTTCAAAGAATTTATTCCGAACAACATGCAGGTTCACTGTATCTGCATTTACGTAGACACTGACAGATTTAGACAATTCAACAAACTGACAGGATCAATCCTCCACTAAAAGTAAAGCATTTCTTCCATTTTTCCAGTGAGAAGACATCCTCCCTCCAAAAAAAGTTTTCAGGCAACTTTAATAAATAAAATTTTAAGTGTATAGATGATTGAATTAGGCAAAAGTCCGCTTATGGTATCGAATATACAATTTAATTACACATACATATTTAAAATCACGTGTTTCATAAAATATTAATTCAAAAATAGAGAGCGGTTCAGGGCACAGATTCTGCATCCAGACGGCCTGAATTCAAATCTCAGCTCCTCCAATTTACTACTCACTTTTGACAGAGTTGACATTCTGGGCCTCAGTTTCCTCCTCTTTAAAACAGGTGTGCTAATAACATCCAGCTCACAGTGTTGTTGAAGTATTAAACGATGTAAAAGCATGTAAAGCCCTCAGAACACTGTGCAGGAAGTGGTATACACATGTTAGGTTAAAAGAAATAGTGGTTTATTATCCATTCCCATAGACTTCAGAACCCCTTTTCTTTTCTTTTTTTTTTTTTTTTTTTTTTTTTTTTTTTTGTTTTTGAGATGGAGTTTTGTTCTTGTTGCCCAGGCTGGAGTACAATGGCGCAGTCTCGGTTCACTGCAATCTCCACCTCCCAGAGAACCCCTTTATTCTATCTCGTCAAATGCACCAGTGTTGGCCATCAGAAGAAGCACTTTTTAAGTTGAATGATGCCAGTCTCCATCACTTTCGCTTCCCATTACACCATCTGGAATATAATACTTTTTGAATCTAGGTATGATGTCGCAGAAAACTGAGTGTCAAGGCAAGCATCTATGTGGATACTAGCACAGACTGGTTTTCCCATTTATCCGGCAGCTGTATATTCTGATCACCACAAGGACATCATGTTGCTTTTCAAAGCCATTGTTAGGACACTTGTTCATAACCATTACCAATACCCACCATTACTTGGTCATATCCTCCGGAATTATTACTAAACCTGCGTTCAATTTCTTTGCCTTTTCTACCAGTTCTGTGATCCCTGTAAACATCCCAAAGTAGCACTGATTGGGGTCATTGCAGGCTAATGTAGTTTCTTCAATTAATTTTGTAGCTCTGAGTACACAAGAAACCATCTCATAATATGAGATGTTTTGTAAGAACATTTCTCAGAGCTGTTTGGAGACAAAGATCTTGTCTTTTATTTGGGCACACAGGAGGCACTTTGGCGTTTCTTTCTTCTCCTACCTCCATCTCTTAGGTGTTAGTTCAATAAACCACGGTACATTCACCCAGGAGAGTATCATGTAACCTCGGATGGTGAAAACTAACTCTGAATATAGTGGCATAAAAAGAGATGGATGACAGAAGGGTTTGGGAGCTATGACTCTATTCATTGTCTGCACTTGTAGGCAGCCACCGTGCAGCTGTCCAGAGCACAGCCTGGACCCTTTCTGAGGGCACATCCTGCCTCCTCCATATGCTAACGATGACCTGGGCAAGTCATTAAAGCTTTCTGTGCCTAGGTTTCCTGATCTGTAAAATGCAGATAACAGCATCTACATCAGAGGACTGTTGCCAAGATTAAATAAGTTACTATAGTTAAAGCAGTTAGGATAGTACCTGACACATACTAAGCACTACATAAGTAGCAAATCTCTGTTACTATGACCACAAACAGACACTCTCTGTCTTCCTCCTTCCCTCTCTCCCTCCTCCTTCACTCTCTCCCTTTCTCTCTCAAAACACATGAATATGTTAATGGTGATATTTAGGCTAACTGTGATGAGGGTGGAGAGACATAACTTATATGTTCAAACTCAGCATTTTTTAAGAAAAAATATAAAATATTTTGTCATTAAAGAGGAAAGAAAAATGTACTGACTCAACAATGGCTAAATGGGAACATAAGAACTTACAACTTTAAATCAATCAATAATAATATCAGGTGTGATGAAGGACACTTAAAGCCCTATACTTCCATATCATTTTATTGTAAGCCTCACATTAAAGGAAGAGTAGGTCAATCTGAGAACAGATCATATCTTCCCAAGAGGAGTCTCTTACAGCTGTCACAAGCAGTGGCACACATTCGTGAGAGTGTGCCAGGCCCCACAGCAAAGGAAGGGGTCATCTCCAGTGTCTCTTTATTTGCCCCAAGGATCCCGGGACCAATTTCAGAGCAGAAGAACCCAGACCTATCAGGCTTGGGACCAAGTGGCCCATCCTAACCAAAGCCTCATCAAGCTCAGAGTCGGGCTCAAGATAGGAAAGCTACAGATGCCCCAGGTGCCATGAAAATGCCAAAGAAAGTGGCAGCCCCTCGAGAGTTCCCCTGAAACCACTTTCTCCCAACTTTCCGAACACTAACAACTTTAACAATAATTCAGTTATTGTTAAATAACCACCCTCCTTATTCCAGGCCCCGTGTAGGACATAAGGAATTCAGCAGTGAGAGGCAGTCCATGCCCTGGAGCCGCTCACAGGCCTAGTGGGGAATCAGAGACAACATACGATAAACTCAGCTACAGAAGCATAGTAGCGAGGTAAATGTTGTGAGGGGAGTCAGGGAGGGCCTCCTGGAGGAGGTGACATTTGTGCCGGGTTTCGATTTAGGAGGAAGGGGAAGGGGAGCTGTGCTCTAGCCTTGGGGATCAGCACGTACAAAGGCACAACAGCGTGACCTGCAGGGTTTGTGGTTGAAACAAAAGATATTAACTATGACTATCTTTTAAAAATATGAAGTTTCTAGAAGAATATTGAGAAGCTCATAATGAACAGAAAACTGAAGGATCAGGCCTGAAACATAAGCAGAAAAAAAAGGCAGTTCTGGTAGACCAATAAGCAGGAAGTTCAGCAACCTCATAGCACAAACACCATGGCCAGACACCACCCCTACTACTGCACACCCCAATTCTCCAGCCTCTGGCTGTTGGCCCATCCTTCCTAGATGAAAAGGCCTGGGTTACCTATCCAGGTTACCTATCCAGCCACACCTAGGCTGCCAGGAAATGATGAGCAGCTTGCACCTTCACCTCTCAGCGAGCTACACAATCCACCGAGACTCAACACAATGAGAGATACCCCAAATCAGGAAACAGGGTTGGAGACTGGACTCCCAAAACAATAACACAAAGGCTGCTCTTGTGTGATTACACAGAAGGGGAAAGGAAAGAGAAAAGGGCAGGAGGGGGCACTGAGGCTCGAGATACATGCTGGGGTCGCATCATGAGAAAGTTCAATTATTAATAAGAGCAAATCATCTAACAAACATTTGCCGCTATCTACTAAGCCCCAGCATTGTGGTTACAAATATAAATACAATGTTGTCCCTGCCTGCAAGAACCTAAGCTAGCTCTGTTTATGACCCGTGAACAGGCTTGCAGTTCATCCAATAAACACGAGGGAGCCCACACAGCTTTTTAACTAGCGTCCACCTTGATTGACCAGCGCTTGGACCATTCTATTTGATAATATTTCCAACACGATTCTTGCTAAAGCCCAGGGGGTACCTAAGCTAACAGCTAGAATAAGGTGCAATCAGGGGACCATCACCAGTGCCTGGCTTGTGTTCAGTGTTTCAGAATTTGCAAAGCATTTTCCCAACCATCAAGTCATGGGCAAATGTCCAGGACTACATGTTTGCCATGTGGATGATATTCTTTCTCCAGATGTCAAAGATAATACACAATCATTCTGTTTTGGGTACATAAGGGAATACAGAAATACATGCATATGAAAACAAATTTGATTACTTCTATTAGAGATGAGCACAGAGATGTATGTACAAGAATACTCACTGCAACATGATTCAGGAGTAACTGGAAGGGACTTAAATATGCAACAGTACGGGGTGACGAAATAAATTGTGGAACAGTCATTGCAATGGGAAACTATGAAACCTTTAGAAAACATGCTTTTATGGAATATTTAATGACATGGGAAAATGCTAAAGAAAAAAGCATTATATAGCAAAATAAATATTTCCACGAGTTTGTGTGAACATATGACTTTCATTTCATTCTTTATAGTTATCTCTATTGTGCATTTTCTCTACAATGAATACATATTATTTCTGCCATCATAAATCATGACTGCAAGGAGAAAAAAATTTAAAAGATGCTTAGTTGATGACAGTACCACGTCTGCAATATTTATTTCTCTAGCCTGGACATTAAGCCTGACTCCTCGGCCACATAAAACTCACATGGCCTTGGACCAGTTGCTTCACTTCTCTGGGACTCTGTTTTCTCAAAAATAAGCAACGATATCTCTGAACTCATGGGATGGCGGGACATTAGACGAAATGTTGTACAGGATGATGCCTATCCCACTTCTTGGTTAGAGTGGACAAGTAGTAAATGCCAGGTCCCTTAGAAGAAAGCAAAGCTGGCTGGGCGCGGTGGCTCACGCCTGTAATCCCAGCACTTTGGGAGGCCGAGGTGGGTGGATCATGATGTCAGGAGATTGAGACCATCCTGGCTAACACGGTGAAACCCTGTCTCTACTAAAAATACAAAAAATTAGCCGGGCATGGGGGCAGATGCCTGTAGTCCCAGCTACTCGGAAAGCTGAGGCAGAAGAATGGCATGAACCTGGGAGGTGGAGCTTGCAGTGAGCCTAGATCCTGCCACTGCATTCCAGCCTGGGCGACCAAGCGAGACTCCGTCTCAAAAAAACAAAAGAAAAAAAAACAGAAGAAAGCAAAGTTTCCAATACTTACAGTGCTCGTGCGGAAAAGGTGACCTGGGTAGGTGATGGGGTCAGGGTACTTATGTGTAACTGACCTGGTTTTAGTTTCCAAGAACTGCTATTAAAAATTACCATGAACTGGGTAGCTTAAGACAACAGAAACCTATTGTCTCACAGTTCCGGAAGCCAGAAGTCCAACATCAGGATGTTGGCAGGGCCACGTTGTCTCCAAAGGCTCTAGGGAAGAACCCGTCCTTGCCTTGCCTGACGGGTTCCGTCATATGAACAGACATTCATACAACCAATGAAAGTCATATGGTGTCTGTTGACAAGCCTCAGCATTCCTTGCCTTATGGCTGCATTGCCCCGATCTCCACTGCCACCTCCACATGGCCTCCTTCCGTATGTGTGTGTGTGTCTTTGCCTCTACCAGTCATACTGGGTTAGAACCCAACATGACCAGCAAGACCTCATCTTAATTTGATCATTTCTATAAAGACTTACTTTCAAATAAGTGTCACATTTACAAATATCAGGGATTAGGACTTCAACTTATCTTTTTAGGAGACACCATTCAACCAAAACAGACCTCAACCCTCCCTTTAGAAAGATCAGCAGTTAGAGCAAGGCAGGAACCCACAGGCAAAGACCCCATGGCGTGAAGGAACAGGCCAGGACCACCCTGGAGACGGTGCTGCTTCCATGACACGCTAGTTGGTTGAAATGTATATGTGAGAGTGTGTGTGTGTGCATGTGTGTCACCTGTGTGTGTGTTCTCCCAACTCCTGCCCCTTCCAATCAGGAAACATATTAAGCTTTCTGTGTTTTTCTGCTCTAGAAATGTGTGTAGGAAAAATAGAAGAAGCTGCTTGAAATCAAGGCTTCCTTCCCTTCTTCTTTGCTTTTTCCTAACTCTAAACTTACTTAACAGAGACTGCTGGGGTCTGGAAGGACTGGGCCAAGAAGGGCGTGCTTCAGAAGGCTAAGACGGTGAGGAGAGAAGTTCTCCCATTTTATGAAGGTAGGAGGTATGGATCTGCTGGTGCCACACTGCTCCATGGCAGTACCTTAGGAGGGGCAGGCCCAGGGGGGTTGGTGGGTGATGCACCTGGGCTGGCTGGGCTGTGTCAATGGCTCCTAGCCTGAGAAAGCAGCAGCAGAATCACTAGACCTAAAGGGAATGCAGCAGCGGGCTTCCCAGAGAAAATCACAACAGTCTGCTCAAACCCCAGGAAACTCATAGAACCCTAGGGAAGAGGGGGCTCCAACAGTGCCTAAAATGTAGTCTCACCTCCCTGGGGACTGAGGGTCAGATTCAGGTTTATGTAAAGAAGAGAAATAAGTGAGCATTTCTTATGTACCTGATTTTGCAGCCTGATATTCAACCCTAATCCACACCTCATGCTTAAAAGAATGTCCTATAAATATTCAAAGGATATAGAAGCAAGCCACCCAAGCCCCACTACTTCCAGCTTCAGCCCTTTCCAAAGGATACCTCCAGCACTCAGCTGAGGGTATCCGCAGCCCCCAGGATACCCTCCTGCTGGGCCCTGGGCTGTAATTCAGGGCTGTACTTCAGGGCTGACTTGTGGAAACCCATGCCAAAGATGGGGAAGGCAGAGCTAGGAACTGGTGGCAGCTGCACTTAGTTTCATAGGCAGGATAGACAGCTAGAGAGAGGGTTTGTGAGTGAGTGTAGTAACCCCTGCTCCTCTGTGACAGCCTCAGTAAAGATAAGGTGGCGAAACCAGGTCTGAAGCTTGGAATGCTAGTGCAAGAGCTTCTCCCACGGAGAGAGATGAGGAAAAGCATGTATTTAGGTTGATGCAAAAGTAGCTGCAGTTTTCGCCATTACTTTCAATGGCAAAGAACAGTGGTTGTACGTAACATTCAATTCACAGAGCTGGGCTGGAGGAAAGGTCTAAGCCCTCGATGCAGCAATGCATCCTGGACTTGAAAAGCCTCTCTGGCCTGTCAGGACCCACAGCAGACACCTGCTGAGCAGCTCGCCTTTGTAAAGCAGCATCAGTGAGCTCAAAGTGGGGGCAAGGTCTCAGGTGGACTTAGACTTCCAGCCCCAGAGATTGCAAGAACCAGAAAACACAGGAAAACCAACACTGACTAACCCCCACTCCAGGCAGACAGTTCACACTCATGCAGACATCCTCCATTTAACTCTCAGATGGGTCCCCAAGATAAAGATGTGGAAACTGAGGCAGAAGAATTGAGACCCTGGGATCACTCAGCTGTTGTGTAAGATTGGAATATACTGACCTGAGAACATGTCCATGATAAGGATTTTGAAAGCAAAGAACAGGACATTATGAGTGAGAATAAGGAGGAAGTCCGTCTTTAGACAGACGGATAAGGGAAGGTTGCCTTGAGGAGTCCTGCGCGCTGAGACGTAAAGAAATCAGCAAAGCGCCAGATGAGGTGGCTCATGCCTGTAATCCCAGCACTGTGGGAGGCTGAGGCGGAAGGATCACCTGAGGTCAGGAGCTCAAGATCAGCCTGGCCAACATGGCAAAACTCCATCTCCACTAAAAATACAAAAATTAGCCAGGCATGGTGGCATGTGCCTGTAGTCTCAGCTACTTGGGAGTCTGAGGCATGAGAATCACTCGAACCAGGGAGATGGAGGCTGCAGTGAGCTGAGATAATGCCATAGCACTCCAGCCTGGGCAAGAGAGCGACACTCTGTCTCAAAAAAAAAAAAAAAAAAGAGAAAGAGAGAATGAGAGAATGAAAGAAGGAAAGAAAAATCAGCAAAGTGAAGAACTGAGAAAACAAATTCTGATGAGAAGGAACAAGGAACAATATGTGCAAAGGACCTACGCCAAGAAAAAACCTGACATACCTGAGGAACTAACACACACCAGGTATGAAAGAGGAGAAGAAAAGGGGCCTACAGAAGACACTGGATCATGCAGGATCTAATAGGCCATGGCAAGGATTTCAGATTTCATCCTATGTGCCAGGGGAGGTCATCAGCGGGATTCAGTCCCAAAATGACATGGACTGATTTACCGGGACCAAGTATAGCACAGAGCTCGTCACACAAAGGGGATGGGCAAAAAGCTGTGGAACATCTGAATAAACAGACTCAAACTTGATTTCCAAGACGAGGAGAACCTGCTGGCTTTACAGAAAGAAAAGCAAGATTTCAGCCTTTGCCCATAAGAAGAACAAACAGTTTCACCTAATCCAAATTCGCTTTCATGCCTCTCTGCCTAAGCGGCACACAGAGCCGCTGAAATCCACAGGCGCATCATGACAGAATAATTTCAGTGATCATTATCAAATGCCTCTATTTAGAAAAGCTCAGAAGATTGTATTAGCATGATCCAATATTTATGAAATGACACTCTGCCGTAATGAGGGGCTGAGAAAATTAAGATTAGAAGCAAAAGCCATGTCTTTGGGGACAGAGAGTAGCATGAGCAAAAAGACACACTTTTACTCAGCTTCTTAGAACTTGCTTTTCTGATCTGTAAAATGGGAAGGACAGTAACAAAGAGGAAAATACATGATCAGTTAGTAGAGCACCTAAAGGCCTTTAATAATGTTTTTTTCTTTCATTCCTTTGTTAATAAAAACACCTAATAAAGACTATTTGCCCATCCACACATCCATCCAACAAACTGCTAATTTAGTACATAGGATGTCTGATGTCCTGCATCAGACACTGAAGATAAAGTTGTGAACAAGATTCTCATGGTCCCCATTCACATGGAACTTCTCATCTGGGAGTAAAACATGCATTGGATGAACAACCCCTGCTGTGATGCGTGGTAGTAAGGAAAAGGGCAAGGTGCACTAGGAACCATTACAAAGAGAGCTGACCCAGACTGAGACATGAGGAGGACGCACAAGACAGTGGGTGGGGGAAAGGCTCCATGGAGGATGCCGATCTTATGTGAGTTCCCGAGGCAGGAGAGAGTCAGAACATTCTGGCAATTGGCAGAAGCCAGTGTAAAGTGAGCACAGTGGGATGTGGAGCATCATGATGATTTGGAGGTTTAAGGAGGATCCGCCCTCAGAGCCTTGGAGTCCACAACAGGGCTTTCGTCTTTCCTGGAGCAATGAGAAGCCTCAGAAAGGCCTAAAACAGAAGCTGCGTAGAGACAAGAAACAAAAGAAGTAACCTGAATATGCTTATATTCTAGAATAATCTCTAGGACATCTGTTTGGAGAATGGATTAAAGTCAAAAGAGTTAAGTCAAGGAGCCTGTTAGAAAGTTTTCCACTGACCCAGGAAACAGACAATGGCTGTGTTCACCAGGGCAGTGGTGGCACAGATGGAGAGGCTTGGGCAGACCCAAGATATACTTAGGCAGTAAAATGGCAGAGTGAAGTGATTGGCTGGAAACGCAGGTAAGAGAGAGAACAAAGAGAAACATGGCCCCGGGTTTCTGAATCAGTACCAGTAGGGTGAAGTGAGCTTTCTGGAGACAAGGAACAGTGGAAAGTGAGTAGACAGGGAAGGGGAAATGGGTAAATCAAGAGTTCGGTTTTGGAGATGTTGAGCTTGGAGAGCCTACAACATGTTACAGGGCTTTAAGTGGACTAAAGATGAGGAGAAAGAGCATATATGAACACACACACCCCCATACACACACATATGCACACACACACACACCTCCTGTACATCCCCCCCACACGTACACTTCCATACACACAGACCCCCATACACATGCATACACACAGACACCCATATGCTCCCGTACACATGCATACACACCCTCCATACACACACATACACCCCCATACACACACACCCACGCACTCCCAAACACACACATCCATACATACACACCCATACATACACACCCGTGCACATGCACACCCACACCCCCATACACTCCCATACACATGCACACATGCCCATACACACCCCTTACACCCCCATATGCACACACACATCCCCCACATACACACTCATAGACATGCATACACACATATACCAATATACCTCCATACACACACACCCCCAATACACAGGCATGCACACACAACACACCCATACACCCCCATACACACACACACCCATACACATGCACACACCTCCTCCATAAATGCACACCCATACACATACACCCTTACACTCCCATATGCAGACACATATACACCCCCATACACACACACACCCATAGACATGCATACACACATACACCAATACACCCCCAAACACATACACACACATACCTATACCAGTAGAGGCATGCACACACACCACACCCATACACCCCCATACACACACACCCACACCCCCATACACACACACATACACACACACGTATACACACACGTATACACACTATAACATCCAGGTTTATTTGTCGACTATCAAAGAGGGCCATGAAGAGTAGAGCAGATGTTATATGTTTAAGCAGAGGTGTCTTGGATTCTTGGGGTGCCTAATGGGATGGGTGATTCTACCATCTAACCAGGCAGTACTTTTGATAAAGTCAGCATGATTGGGCGACAGAGGTTGTTCCACACTGTCTTACTAATAGGCACGCACACGCACACACCTGTTGATGACTTTGCTCATTCAAAGTAAGGTCCCACCAGATCTAAAATGCTCAATTTTGTACCACAGCCCAACCTTATTATACCTAAGGCTTGTAACAACACTTGGGAGAAATTTATACAATTAATGCCCTTAATAGGAGCTATCCATAACCATCCAGTGCCTCCTGCTTTGCAGCCAGACTCAAAGTGAATGAGGCCACACCCTCACCCTCACCTGGGCATCTCTGAGCAGCTTCTTTGCTCCCAATTGAGTGGCATCCTGGAAAACCCCATTCTCCAGAGGTAGCCAAGATGACATGGCAGCTGGCAGTGGGCTGTGTAGGTGTAAAATTCCTAAGAGACATCTAGGCTGGAGGCATAAATGTCAGAATCACCAGCACAGAGGTGGTATCTGAGGCCATGGGAGTGGTTGAGGCCAGCCATGGAAAGAACACCAAGTAAGCCTGAAAGAACTCTTAATACTCCATGGCCAGAGTACACTGGCAGGGGAGACTGAAAAGGAGCACCTGGGGGACTGGTGAAAACCAAGACAGGTGTGGGTTAAAGCGAGGGAGCCTTTGGTCAGGGAGAAACTGTAGAAAATGGCCTCCCTTCTCCAACAAGCAGTTGTCTTTACAACTGTAGCCGGGATATGGGATTGTTCAGAGAAGTGAGCTTCACTTTCTCAGAGTCGCAACTCTTCCTGGCTTCTATCACCAGGTAAGCCCCTTCAAGGTGCACCTTACGCAGGCATACCCCACATTTGGAGTCTAAGTGTTCTCTCTGAGTAGACCACCTTCAGGTACTTCCCCTGAAACACATCAGGTGTACCTCATAGGCCTGCCCCATGCAGGTATCCATCAAGAATTCACACTAGGCCTTCAGGCCCACCAGTTAAGGATAAAATGTTGATATTTAGAATGTCAGGATGTTAACCTTATAATATATAATAATAATATAGTAATATATAATATGTTATACTATAATATAGCCTTATAAAAATCTGTGGAAGTATCCCTAAATATAAATAATATATACTACATAATGTACATAATATAATGTGTGATATATAATATAAATTTATAATCATCTGACTGTAGAAGTCTCCCTAAATATATAAAATATATGTAAATAATATAACACATAATAATAGATAACAATATAATATATAATAATAATAATAATAAATACAACCTTATAATACTCTGACTGTTGAAGTTTCCTATATGCAACCTATGTCTATGTGACCTGGAAGAAAAGGAGTGACCTCAAATTCTTCAGAAGCTCTTTCTTTCCCTGACATGCCACTATCATCAGGCTCCTAAGCAAAACCCAGTGATACCCTACTTGTAGCTAAAGCTTAGAATCTCAAAGCTAAAAGAAATGCTGAATCCAGGTGACATGTGACTAGTACCAAATCCTGAAGAATTCATTCAGCCTTGGCTTGAACACCTCTGAGTGTGGGGAACTCACTACCTACAGAGCTATCAATTGCCATCTCAGAGCACTCAATGTGTAAGTGAGTTCTTCTCTCCATGATTCATGGTAAAATCTAGCCATCCCCATTACAGCCCCAAACATGATGGATCTCATACCTGTGGGCACCGCCTGGTCCAGCATTGGTTTCTCCCATGTGTTAATCTGCTCCCAGGTGAACCCATTGGTCCCTAGAGCCACACTATAACCACAGTTGCTGTAGTGCTCATCAAAGGAACAGCCACCTGCAGACAAAAGAGATAGGGGTAAATACATTCCTGTGTCTGAGGCTTGGTTCATTACCTCTGTCTCGTCGGCTCTTCATTTACAGCTTTGAATTTTAAACTCTGGAGATTTTCTTTATATATACATATATATATGTATATATGGACGAGCAAATTGGATTTTTATATTTGCTTTGGTGCTCTCAGGAAAGGCACTGGCATCTGCAGGCCCCCGTATTTAGAAAAGTTAATAAGGCTAGTTACATTGATTTTAATCTTCCTTCCTGAGAAAGTAAACAGCAGCGTGTTATTCTAAGTAGGAAAAATGAATGCCGGGGCATGCCTCCGTAATTGCTTTGTGCAGCACGGAGAGAGGCTGTGAGGCAGCAGAAGGAGCACTCACTTCTGAGTCTGGCAAAACTAGACAGCCATCACCTTCACAAGGTTGCGTGAGTTCAGGCCAGATGCTTCGTACCTGAGCGTCTCCGTTTCCTCACCTGTGATACAGAGGGAAATGTCCAACCTTACAGAAATACATGAGGATTAAATGGAATAACATGTGAAAAGTAACTGCCACGGAATACTTTCTCAATGCCCACCTGTTTCTCTGTAAAAAGCAGTCTGAAAAATCATTTTTCATGGACTGAGAATTGAATTGGTAAGAAATTAGACAATCATGCACCTGGAAGATAATAAAGTCAATGTTGATCATGTGTGAAGCTTCTCCCTTTAACTTTAAAGGTCAAGCCATCCACCATTTGACAATAAGTTATATTCATTTGCTGTTGACAAGGATTCACTGAGCATATGCTCTGGGCTGTAAGTCCCATCAAGGTGACATTGAGAGAGATGTGGGGTGTACAGTGGAGGCTCCAACTAGGAAACGCTGGTTTGTCCAGAGAAATAGGATCCCATTATATTCTGAAGGAGAAAGTAGAAGAAGTGGAGGAGAAGTGCATAGGGCTTTGAAGGATAGAGGGGCATCTCCAAGGGCAGAGGGCAGGATGAATGGCATTCTGAGTTGAGCCTGCAGGGGACACAAATGCAGGGAGGTAGCACTGGGACTGAGTTCTACAGCAGCTCCTGGCTGGTCTCCCAGACCTGTTTCACACTCCAATCCATCTTTTCTAATGCTCCTTTCTTGACTCCTTAATGTTCAGAGGGTGCATCACATCACCATCTTCCTCCTTTAAACACTCATAGGTTTCCCACCCCACAGAGAACCAATGTCTGTTACAGATTAAATGTCTGAAAGCCCACAAAATTCATTTCAACCCCCAAAGTGACAGTATTAGGACACATGGCCTTTGGGAGGTGATGAGGACATGAAGGCAGAGTCCATGTGATTGGGACTGGGACTGGGACTAGTGCCCTTATAAAGAGATCGCAGAGAGTTATCTCACCCCTTCCACCATGTGAGGACACAAGGAGAAGGTGCCATCAAAGAAGCAGGAGCTGGACCCTCACCAGATGCTGAATCTGCCAATGTCTCGATCTTATACTTCCTAGTGCCCAGGACTGTGAGAAATCAATTTCTGCTGTTTATAAGCCACTCAGTCACGGTATTTTGTTAAAGCAGCCGAAATGGACTAAGAAAATAACCAAACATGGCTTTATTCAATTCATCCCACACTAGCCTGGCCCATGTCTGTAGGCTCATTAACATCACACTATTGTCTCCATCAGCTGAAAAGAACCAAATTATTTCTCTGCACCCCAGACCTGAGATTTCCTCTGGATAAGCAGTGGTGGTGGACATCCTGTTGACGAATTTGAGATATAACACAGTCCAAACACCACGGAAGAAAACCTGTAATAGAAAAACTTCCTCCACTTTCCTTTCCTGTTGGATATGGACACCCAGAAGAGCTGGACTTCAGCAACTACTATGGTCCAAATGTGTGTGTTGCCCTGAAATTCATATGTCGAAACCTAATCCCCAATGTAATAGTATCAAGAGGTGGAGCCTTTGGGAGATGCTTCCAAAGGATTGTGAGGGCTCTGTTCTCAGGAATGACATCATGCCCATATAAAAGAGGCCCTAGGCAGATTGTTCACCCCTTCTGCCATGTGAGGACTCATAGAAGGTGACATCTATAAGGAATGGACCTTTACCAGGTACCAAATCTGCTATCACCTTGATCTTGAACTTGCCAGCCCTCAGAACTATGAGCAATAACTTTCTATTGTTTAAATAACCCAGTCTAAGGCACTTTGTCGTAGCAGCCAAAATGGATTAAGACAGCACCCCAGTAAGTATCTCCACTCCGTAGAGGAAAGCCACCCAGAGAGTCACCTGACCAGGAATATTAGCATTCAACTTTTCAGAAGCAAAATATAAACTTTGCTTGCCATATGCCACTGAGATCTTAGGGTTTAATTGTTAGCACCGTAGAGCTTTGTACAATCTGACTAATATATGAAGTATGTCATACCTCAATACAGTGATCTAAAGAAAGAAAGAAGCAGCATATTCTCCCAAGCACTTGCTCTGTGTCAGGCAATATATTCGACACTGATTATATAGGCTATCTCATTAGTTTTCACGTAACCCTCACAAATCATGTGAGGTACATTTTATCTCAACTTTAAATCTAAGGGAATTGATGCACTGAGGGGATAAATGACCTGCTCAGACAACATGGAAGGAAAGTGTTGGAGCCAATATTAAATCCATTGTAACATAGCTGTAGAGCCCATGCCCATTCTAACAGACCAGAGAGAGAATTATTCCCCCAAACCAAGGGCAAGGTCTTTCACTTATAAGGTAATGAGAGGGACCAGGCAGATAACGAACTTCCAGGGTGGTTGGGAATCTCCATTCAAATCTATTTCTTCACTTATTCTAGAAACATTCAACAAAGTTTTTTTTAATGGGCTCAGGACATGGCACAGAATTGATAGATACGATCCTTACCCTCACAAAGTTTGCAGAATAGACTGAAAGATAAGCATGCAAATATACACTGAAGATGCAATGGAAAATATGCTTTCTTATGTATGTGTTGATGCTAAAAAAAAAAGAGTTATTATTTTAGTTGATGGTTTAGTTAACCAAATTATCTTCCTTCTTCTAGATAAGATTTAAGAGGGCTCACAGCTATACCTCTAGGCATCGCAGGTTACAGATCCCAGGCAAGGTGACATTAATAATTGCCTCTAGTCCGTTGGATCCATTGCTCACCCCTCACCTCTTTGCCTCTGCTTAACTGTAGGTAGACTGCTCAGCTGATCCTGAGCTTACTGCTGACAGGTCCTGGCCCTCTAAGAACTAGGGATGTACCTTCTCTTCACAGCCACTCACTGAACCACCTTGCTTCTCCTCTCTGCTGAGCTCTGTTGGTCACTTCAATCTGCAGCAGGTAAGCAAATGCTTTTCCCTTCTTACAGTCTGTTCTTTGAAACTAGGGTTCCACAGCAGCAGGCCTTGGACCCCAGTGACCCAATTTTTATTTTCAAACCACAGTCCTTTCTTTGCCTCTGCAGAAGAGCTCACTTAGAGTGAATTTAAAAGCAGCTTTGCACTCTATCTTGAGCCACTATTTCTTCAGAATATTCAGGCCCCACTGTCAATTCTATTCCACTCCGCCAGTATTTGTCATCACTTATGGGATGACACATGCATTCAGGACAGAAAATGGGGACCTTAAGGTCACTTATGGGGACCTTAATGTCCCTCCTACAGAAGAGTTTCTAGAAACAGGCTCTGGTTCCGCACTTTTATCACTCATACACGTCTGAATCCCAGCAATACACACAGTTGGTGATTTTTCCATGGAGCCCTTGGGCTCCCAGGAAAGCAGAGAATTTCAAGAAATGCTGCCTAACTGGTCACTGGTCCAACCAAAGCAGCAGGTTAAACATAGAAGCAGGAAATACTGCATGATGACAAAAATCAAATTGAGGACAGGAAAAGAAAGAAAAGCAGGACAGAAGGAGGGAGCCACAAATCTATGCTGCGATTTTCCACGTGTTCCTCTACTAAAAGGGGGTTACATATTTAACTTGGAGCTTCTGACACCCAATAGAAAAAAAGCAAAACCTGGTGAGGTACTGGAAACTCTGTGTTTATATAATAAAAGCCAAATTGCTCAGGGAAATGATAACCATTTCAGGTGCTTTGATCAGACAAGAACTTCTCTGCAGGAATACTCATAACAGAAACCCCATATCCCATAATGAAACAACATCCGCACAAGGGGGTGAATGGCCAATTTTATGAGACTGTTTCTCATAATCATTCTCAATATATATTGATAGCATCATGTAAACATACAATTCAGTAAAACTCATTGGGGTCCAACACAATGCAGTCTGGATACCCGCTCCCTATTGGTCTGACTTGACTCAAAGGTAAGTTTTAAGAACTATTCAATAGAGAAAATATACCTAATATGTATTTTTAGGCAACCTTTCTTAGTTTTCTGTCTCCCACATTGATAAATAAAGTAGCTATGAACTCAAGTCTATATAACCCAATAGCAGCTGACACTGCCATCTGGGTACAAACTCTTGGGCTCACATCCCTTCCCTTTTTTTGAGCCTTCATTTTCTGCTGTGCAAGGCAAGGGGCTGAACAAGATAATTGCAATGAACCTTCCACTTGTAACAGTGAAGAATTCCAGAGATTCAGAAAGAACTGGAACTCTCAGGAACCACAGAGATACAGACCCATGCAGTCAGCACAAGTACTGGCTAGGGTGCCATGCCACTGAGAGCCACCAAGAGGAGGAGGAGAAATTAAAACTAAGCTTCCCCTAGACCAAGAACAGAAAACATTTAAACCCAGTAACATCTATCTGTCTTGGATACAATTCCTAATGGCCATAACACCTGATACACACACAAAGGCCCCAAACATTGCTGCAGGTGTTTATGGCAGACTACTTAGGGGATATTTATGGTTCCAGAGAGTCCCTGATATGGTTTGGCTGTGTCCCCACTCAAATCTCATCTTGAATTGTAGCTCCCATAATTCCCACGTGTTGTGGGAGGGGCCTGGTGGGAGATAATTGAATCATAGGAGTGGGTTCTCGTGGTGGTGAATAAGTCTCGCAAGATCTGATGATTTTATAAGGGGTTTCCCCTTTTACTTGGCTCTCATTCTTGTCTGCCACCATGTAAGATGTGCCTTTCACCTTCCACCATGACTGTGCTGCCTCCCCAGTCACATGGAACTGTGAGTCCATTAAACCTGTGTTTTTATAAATTACGAAGTCTTGGGTATGTCTTTATCAGCAGTGTGAAAACGGACGAATACAGTCCCCAAAGACCCTCATTTGGATGCTAACCTCATTCTGGTTTGAAAAGCAGGTGACATCATTTAAGTGATCTCAACCTTACCACAATCATTTTTAGGAGGAAGGAAACCCCAAAAAACCTACCCCCACCCCAGGAGCTGGGCTCAGCTGAAGTTTGGTGAAGATCCACATAATTGGGGGAGGACAGGGAAGTGCAGCCACGGGCCAAGGACCCAGCACCTGCCCAGAGGAGCTATTTCCCGGCAGGCTGAGGTCAAAATATACCAATGGCCCCAGATGCTCTGATGTGAATCAGACATAAAAAGTCAACAGAGAAATGGAAAACTGTAGCAAGGAAATTGGATTTTGAAAATCCATTTGGGTTTGGTAATGTATAGCATATCAGCATCTGTAAGGGAAGTAAAAATAGTGCAGGATACATACTTTAGGATACATTAAAGCATAAATAAAGTTTATAGTGTCAATCAGAATTTTTTTAAAAAACATGAGCTCTTCTTTTGAAAATGAGAGAGGAATAGAATTCAATAAAAATATAAATGTGTCTTCCTCTGCATTTCTTAGATATGATCCTGTGTATTCTTGAGCAGAATTAAGTTTTGTAGAGGAACTAAAAGATTTGTTGGGCTTCCACTGTGTGCCAGGCACTGTATTTGAACTATGTAGGTATATGTGTGTATCTGTATGTATATTAATGTAGATATAGGTGACTCCAACACCACCACTCTCTAAGACAGGGGTCAGCAAACATTTTCCATAAAAGACTAGACAGTAAATATTTTCAGCTTTGTAGTCACACAGCCTCTGTCACGACTACTCAGTTTTAACATTGCCATGCAAAAATACTGAAATAAATGAGTGTGGCTGTGTTCCAGTAAAACTTTATTTACAAGAGGTGACAGCCTAGATTTGCCCAGAGGCTACAGTTTGCCAATCCTTGCTCTAAGAGAGAAGTATTGCTTTCTTCTTTGTATAAATGGAAACTTGTCATCAGAGCTCCTAAGGAACTTACCCAGCAAGGAAACAACAGTGACATCACATACAGCAGTACTAAAAGTAACACCTCCTTTTATTGACAGTTGAATGTATGGAGGCTTTACCTACAGTATAAAACCCTCACCACAAGCCCTACCATTTTGATTGTACCATTTTATAGATGATGTCTCAAACTCACCCACATGAAGGAATGAAGCCAAGATGGGAGCCCTAGACTGGATGGTACCAAAGCCTGGGTACTTTCCATTGCTCCAACCCAGCACTCTTTTGAACACTCTGTGTGTTCACAGAATCTGGTCTTACCCTGATGCTTCCAGAATAGAAAGATGTTCTTTTAATATCCAGCAGTGGAGCTAAGTTAAAAAAAAAAAAAGAAAAGAAAAGAAAAGAAAAAAGAAAACTGGGCTAAACATAAAAAAGGTGGAAAACTGCCTTTACTTGCCCTCCATGGTAGGCACTACTTTCGGTAGAGCTCATCATTTTGATGAACAGGACCAGAGATTAAGGTGATCTGCCATGGATGAGGATATGCAGAAACACCCGCTCCCTGATCCACAGCTGGTACTGAAAGTCCTCGTAGCTCACTCCACATACATTCTCATGATTCTTGGGGGAGACATCAGCACTGGGGACCCTGGGGTGGGGGAAGGGACTGAGACCACAGGACTGTGTCCCTCCAACTAAAGCTCCATAGCAACAGGGACATGCCACAAGGGTCTCTTTCCTCAGAGTCTGTCGCATAGTATGTGCTTGTACTTTATTGTTCTGTGAATGCCTGAATATATTAAAAAGGACCTCCACCCATGTAGAGGAGCCAGGCTGGAGCCCACAGAGAAAGCTCTCATCCACTGTCATCGGGCTTCTCCTGGGGGCCACAGTGAACCCAGGGGAGGCCCTGAAGGGGAGTAGGAGCCAAGAGCTCAGAAGTCAGGCTGGACCCTTTAAGAACATTTGTTCTGATCACATGAAAGGCCAACACAAATGGAGATTCTGAATCCAGAGAAAGAAGGGAAGTCCAAGGTTGATCGAAGGAAGTGCCATAAGGCCACCAGGAAATAGAGAAGAGTAAGGTGAGACCATGGACAGGTGGAGAAGTCATTCAAGGAGAAATGAGAGTATTCGTGACAGGACCAGAATGACAGCTGAGACTGTTGAGGAGAAAACTGTGAGCAGAGCTTGATGAGGGTTTGCAAGGGCCAAGTAATCACAAAGAAAGGTCAAAGAGATGGTGACAGAAAGCTACTGAGCAGACACAAATCCCAACTAGATCTGAGAGATAGTCAAGATAACCATGTTCATGCCCAGCACTGTTCTCAGTGTTCACCAATAGTAACTCATTTAATTATCACAATAACCCATAACCCCATGAGATGGGTATGATCATTAGTCCCAATTGTGTAGACAAAAAACTAAGGCACAGAAAGGTTAAAAAAAAAAAAAAAAAAAAAACTATCCCAAGATCACACGAATAACAGGTGGCAAAGTGTGGCTTTGAATCCAGACTTGCTCAGTCTATGCACCTACCCATTATACTAGGTTGCCATGGTGATGAACTGAAAAGGTAACTTTGACCTCGAAAGGAACCCGTTGAGGGAAATAAGTGGCTGCATAGTTCTTCCCCAATCACTGCAAAATGGCATTCAGCCAGTCTGCATGCCTTCTGCCCCCAATCACTGCCCAGGCCCAGGATGCCAATCTGCAATTCTGGAGGACCAGGCATAGAGGGCAGGCTCTGCCCCTTCACCTCATAACGGAGGCCATAGTGTTATGGGGAGGAGAAGAAATGGAGTAGGGAGCTTAAAGTCAGGAAGGAAGGCACATGCAGGAAACAGAGGGTGGTATGGGCCTCACATAGTAATCGCTGGTATGTGAAGAGCTCACATCTGTGAGCTGTTCAGACAGATTCAAGACATAGCAAAGGATAAATGGTTACAGGGCACAGAAGAATAATGTGGTCAAAGCAGTTATTATTTTTTAACTGGGGGGTTGTTAAACTTTATCTATAAAGGGCTAGATAGTAAATATCTTCAGCTTTGCGGTTTGTATTCGCCTGCTAGGGCTGCCATAACAAAATGCCACAAACTGTGTGACTTAAACAATAGACATTTATTTTTGCACAATTCTGGAGGCCAGGAATCTCAGACCAAAGTTGGGCAGGGTGAGGTGAGGGCTTGCTTCCTGGCTTGCAGATGGCCGCCTTCTCACTGTGTCCTCACACCGCCTTTCCTTGGTGCCTATGTATTCTGGTGCATCTTCCCAGCCCAGTGGAATTAAGGCCTCATGTATATAACCTCATTTAACCTTCTTACAGGCCTTATCTCCAAACATAGTCACATTGGGAGACATCTGCAAAATTCCTTCACCTTTGTCGTTCACTAAGATAAGCTAATCAAAACAGTGAAATCCATTACATGCACAGTCCACGCAAGGAGTGGGAAGTACACAGAATGTACGCCGCAGAGGCCAGGAATCTTGGGGGCTGTCTTAGAATCCCAATCATCACAGCGGGCCACATGTTCTCTGTCACTAGCACTCAACAATGTTATTGTTGCACAGAAACAATACAAAAAGAATGGGCATGACTGTGTTCTAATAAAACTTTATTTATTAGCACTGTACATTGCATTTCATATGACTTTCACATGTCCCAAAATAGTATTCTTCTTATGATTCCTAACCATTTAAAAATGTAAAAACCATTCTTTACTTCTAGGCTATATAAAAACCAGTGAACACCCAGATTTGGCTGGTAGGCTATAGTTGGCTGACTTCTCTTTAACGACATAAAAATTCCCAATTTTAGCAGTCACTGAATTTTAACACAGTCCCATGTATTGCCATTTTAATGTATGCCATGTGCTACTGACCCTCTCCTCCAAAGACTCAATTGCAGAATATTTCTTCCTGTCTCTGGGAACCAGAGGGAGGAATATGTCTCCCATTGTCTCCTAGCCCTATGGATAAGAGATTGAGTAAAGAACTATAACTCTTTAGATTTCATTAAACACTTCACCTACACTACAAGCTTGTGTTCTTCATTGGTAAGGAGTAGTATTCCCACTTTACAGATAAGGAAACTGAGGCAGGAGTGGATGATGCATTCAGTGTCAGATCAGGGACAGAGCCAAGGCTCCAATCATGGGCTTCTTTCTTGGCCAGAAGGTCTGACAATGAAGGTGATCTCCAAGATAGATCCAGCTACAAAATTTGGAGTGCCCCATGCAACACTAAAATGCAGAGTCTCTTCTTTAAAATTAAGAAATCAAGATGGTGCCAGGTATGGTGGCTCAAGCCTGTAATTCCAGCACTTTGGGAGGCTGAGGCAGGCGGATCTCCTGAGGTCGGAGTTCGAGATCAGCCTGGCCAACGTGGTGAAACCCTGTCTCTACTAAAAATACAAAATTAGTCAGGCGTGGTGGTGCATGCTGTAATTCCAGCTACTCGGGAGGCTGACACAGAAGAATCGCTTGAACCTGGGAGGCAGAGGTTGTGGTGAGCCGAGATCACGCCATTGCACTCCAGGCTAGGCAACAAGAGCAAAACTCCATCTCAAAAAAAAAAAAAGAAAAGAAAAGAAAAAAAGAAAAGAAATCAAGATGGTGACAGCAGCAGAGCATTAAACCAAGCATGGGCTCTTCTCTTCTGAGTGCCAGGGCCTGTGTGACTCAGTGCCCTCGAAGCCAACCCTGCTCTGTGGACACATATTCTAAAGATAAAACCTCAACCCCCAAATCATGGAGATTCCACCCTCGTGCCAACAAATGCTTTGAAGGCAGGGTAATATCTAAGTGGGGCTTATTAATCGTGAGCAGTCTATCGTGGGTAGCCAATTCTTGCCCCTGGAATGAATGTAAACCAGCCTTGCATGAATTGAATTCCTTTTTTGAGTATCTAATTGAATTTGCAGAAGTGTGTGCCGGGGGGGTGTTTAAATAAGTGCACAAATATGATAAGAAGGCCTTCACACCATTATATCTAATTCAGTAAGCAAAAATAATGGCAGGGCACGTTCCAATTAGTGTTTGATTTATTTGCTTTAACAAATCCAATTAGTAGAATGTTTTATAAAGTCATCCAATGTCAAACACTCATGGACTCAACAGATAGAAACAATACTCCTAATATGAAAAAAAAATGGTTTAAAGCTCTTTGAGCAGTGAATTTATTATAAATAAGATGATGGGTCTCTGATGGCTTGAGCATTCCCCAAGGACCAAGAAAACAGTGTCTGATCTGTTCATTTGGTTCTTTTTCTATGAGACTTTGTGCAGCAGCTCAGGTTAATGTGGCCCATTATATTAAATCTAGGAATGAAAACAACAAAGGTGGAAGTTAGCCAAGGAACTTCAAGGGAGAATAAAGAACTTGCTGCTGGGTGTCTTCGAGATCAGAGACATGTTTCGACTTCCAAGGCAGCACAGTACAGGGGGAAAAGCCCGAGGGGAACAGAAACGGTGGTGCCCTAGAACCTAATCTGATGCTTTCATGCCCTTTTGGGTCTCCAGTTTTCTCACATATTAACTAACAAGTTCAATGAGGTTAAGCAGCCCCCAGAAATGCCCACCTTGGGTGGTAGATGATGTTCTTTGCCCAGGGAGACATAGAACACGGTAGCAGTTAAAGCCATGAACTCCAGAGCCAGCATCTAAGCTCTGCTATTTTTTTTAATTTAGTTATATGACCTTGGCCAACTTATGTAACTTCTATGGGCTTCAATTTCTCCATCTGTAAAACTAGGATAATAATAGTGCCTAACTCTTAAGGCTGTTATGAGAATTGGGTAATTTAATATTTGTAAAGACTTGGAATAGTACCTGGCACGTAGTCAGTGCCAAGCATGTGTTAAATTAATATTTAATCACAATCTATAAATTAGAAATGGAAAAGGCAGATATACATGTGGTCAGCTGGCATAATCTCATCAAACAAATGAAATGTTTTAAAGAAACTGTATCTGAGTCTGTCCATCATGTCTCATATGGATCAGCAGGGCTGATTGTGGTATGCTATTGGTCTGCATGGGAAATCCCAGCTTCTGTCACCCCTTACTTGAGTAAGGGGTGACTCTAGGGCTAGCATTTCTTCATGTGTGACAGAAGCAGTTAAGTTGAACCCTCTCCAAGAACCTTGTTGTTGTTTAGAGACAGGGTCTTGCTCTGTCACCCAGACTGGAGTACAGTGTCATAATCATAGCTCACTTGAAGCCTGGAACTCCTGGAATCAAGCAATCCTCCTGCCCCAGCCTCCCAAGTAGCTAGGACTACAGGCATGTACCACCATACTTGGCTAATTTTTAAATTTTTTGTAGAGATGGGTTCTTCCTATGTGCTTAGGCTGGTCTCAAACTGCTGGCCCTAAGTGATCCTCCCTCCTGGGCCTTCCAAAGCACTGGAATTATAGGCACTGTCCCCAACCTTCTAAGAATCCTTTGACTTCTGACATCCTATGGGACTACAATTATGTCCTCCCTTCATGGCACCTAGCTACATTTGCCAGGACACAAAAAGTACCAAGAGTTCTCTGAAAATAAGAGCCTCTGTTCAGACCATCTTCTCCACCCGGTCTGCTATGGGCCTCTGTCTGGTGCATTTGTACATCATGAAAAAAGAACATCATGGGATATGGCAAGGAGATTCTGTCTTCTCACAGGCCCCAGCCTTCCCAGGTACCAGTTTGCGAGCAGACACTGAGATGCACTGTAACCAAGGAGAAAGTGCGATGAAAGAAGGAGCCCCTCTGTTGGGTCAGCGCCAGCCTCAACCTGCCCAGGAGAGGCTGAGAACAGTCACCTTCAGTTGAAACCAGTGAAGATGCTTCAAGTTGAAGGCCAGCTGGAGAGTCCAACCAGCCTGAAAAGTGGTCCCGCCCAACCCAGCGAGTCTTCTTTCCCAAAAACAGCATGGGAGCAGATGCAGGAATTCCAATGCTCTATCAAATTTAAAGAGAGAAGGGATGGTCTGGCCCAGCTGCTAATTTTACAGGTGGACAAACAGGCATAAAAAGGGCAAGCCTACAAAGGAAGGGGGCCCCAGGCCAGAGCTCTGCCCACTCAGATGCAAGAATAGCATCTTTCATCTTTTCTCACATAACAGTGCTATCTTTTTCATTTTTATTTTGAGGGAGCAGCGAAAGAAACAGATGGCCATGGGTCATCCCCCATCTCAGGGAAACTTCAGATCAGTCGGGAAAAGGTGAGGAAAGGTTTCCTTGACACAGAAGAACGGGCTTAAACTGGTTCCTGGCAGCTGTGTCAGTGTCTGAAGCCTGCAGAAGCCCAAGCCAAGCTCTTCATGGTCTCAGGGTCTTTGCACTTGCTGTTCCCCTATGGAACACTCTTGCCCTGGTATGTGATGTGGCTGGCTCTGGGCATCTTCCACATCAAAAATCAAATGCAAAACAGCCTCCTCCCTTCTCCAGTCGTTCTCTATCATACCACCTTGTTTATGCTTGATGGGGCTGTTTCTCAAACCCTTTAGTTCCATTCTAAAATTATTTACTCATTTACTTATTTTCTGTCTTCCCACTAGCAGCCAAAGTCTACCAGGGCAGGAAGTGTGTATCCATTTTATTCACTTAACTCATCCAAGAGCCTAGTACTTTAACTCTTAAAGCTTGAGGGAAACCCTATAAATGCTCATGTATGAATGAATGAAGTAGAATATGATGAAGTGTCAGAAGTACAAGACTTGGTATCAGAGGATGATGCACGGCTTGGTTATGGCACTTTCTTTGTGACCTTGGATGAGTCAGAAGGAAATTTCTGAGCCTCCACTTCCTCATCTTTAAAATGGAACAATAATGATAGCAGCTTCCATGTACAGGGAACTATATGCGATGCACTGTGCTAATCCATTTCCATGGATTACCTCATTTAATCCTCAAAAGAGCTCCATGAGTTAGGTACTGTCACCATTCACGCTTTATGCAAGATGAAATCGAGAGTTAAATAACATCACCCCAATATCACAGCTAGGAAATGGCCAGAGATATTCTGCAAAGCATTGGAACAGGCAAATTGCCCTGTAAATCCATCCAAGTGAGGGTTAGGTCACATTCTGAGGGCCACAGAGCTAGCAGGTCATACAAGAAAATTCTGAGATTGGTCCATCTCAAAGCCCAGCTTGGCTCAAGCTAAGCCATATTCACAGAGCCAGGGAGGCTAAACCCAGGTCCTTTCCATTCAGTCAGGTGTGTGTGAGGCCCCTTCCTCAGTGATAAGTTATAATCAGCTGTCTTCATGTGCTGTCTCTTGAGTGGTCCCTGATGGTGAGCAGTAGAGACTCCTAGCAAAACATGGATGCCTGGCTTGTCCCCGGTATGAAGGCCCAAGTCCTGTCATCTCTCTACCCCTTTCCAGCACTTCCTTTCATCACAGCCATGTCCTTGAGTTCTGATTGGCTAAAATCTTGCTTCAGTTTACCATGTCCCCCATCATACTTGATTCCCATGGCATCAAAAGTGGTAATGCCACCCAGAGCCCATATCACATAGAAGACAGGAAATGAAATCTGCATGGTGGGCCCTCCTCAGTTTCTTCATCCATGAAATGTGGATAATAATAGCACATTGCTGGGAGAAAAGCTGAGTGTTGGGAGAAGCTGAGGCAGGGTTTGCATGTCTGACATAATGTAAAAGAGACTTGGAACTTGTCCAGGGTCCAGGGTCTAAAACCCCTCGTGGCCTCTGGAACACCAAGCTCTGTGCCAAAGATGGAAGGCTACCTTCACACACCATAATCTTAGCCCAGGGCATAAAACCCTTTGTGGTTTGGATAGAATCCAGGGCTCAGAGCATGAAACCCCTTGTGGCCTCTGGAATGTGTCTAGACTTGCTGCCTCCTTGCTCTCCCAGGATCAATTCTTCAGTTAACAGATACAATCTCAAGTAGCAGAACATGTTCCCTGTGCTTCAAAGGAAATGCTAAACCATCACAGCTGTAGATCATGCACTTGCCCTTTCCACCCCAACATTCTCACCACCTGTTTCTTTGTGTGATCACCAGTAAATAGTCTGGGCTTCCAGAGCTTGGGGCCTTCACAGCCTCCATATTTGCATTGGCCCCCTGGACCCACTTTCTCTCTCAAACTGTCTTTTCTCATTCCTTTGACTCCACCAGACTTCATTGCCCTCATGACCTGGTGTTGGGTCTGATCACCCCAACAGTACCTTCCTGTAAGCTGTCATGAGGATTAAATAACCTTTAAGACAGCATAGTGGCTAGCACATAGCAAGCTCTCAACAAACATTAGCAATTATTACTCCCATCATAGAATGTCATACACACACACACACACCCTACTTTATAAACATAAATTTAAAAGTGAAACATTTGTGTATGTCCATACTGATAAATTTCTACACTTAGATACTCAATGACATATACTTAACACCTGCAATCCCATAGCTGTCTATGTGGAAGCTCCTGGCATGTCCTCATCCATGGTCTCTGTCTTGTTTAGGGAACCAGTTTGTATCTTCTGTTCTGGCTTGCCATGATTGCTAGAATACATTGACTTGACCACAGTGGTAGCATAGTTCTGTGTAAGAAACACTAACCCCACAAGACCCCCATGGGCTGCTTCATGCCCCATTCTCTCTGGGTGTCACTCCTCCTGCCCCATTAAGGAAAGGAAGCAGAACAATAAATATGCAAACCAATGTCTTTCTCCAAATCAGGAAGTTTTAACACAGAGTACAGCAAAGTATGACCTGTGAACTAGAAATCTAGCCTGCCTCCTGTTCGTGTAAATAAAGTTTTATTGAAACAAAGTCATATTCATTTGCCTACATATCGTCTATGGCTGCTTCCCAGCTACAGCAGCAGAGGTTAGTAACTGTGATGGAGACCACATGGTCTGTAAAGACTGAAATATTTACTATCTAGCCTTTGATGGAAAAAGTTTGCTGATTCTTCCTTCCAAAGGCCTGAAGGCAATCTAATAGCTGTCACCCAGGGCACACAGGAAACCAGGAGATGGATGATGGCAGCTTATTTTTGCTAGTACCAAAAGTTGCTACCGCTATAGGAACATCTGGCTTTCTAAAAACCTCTTCTACTGAAAGTGACTTATTTTTAACATACAATTTTTTTCAGAGGAAACAAAAAAGGAAAAGAACTAAGGTCCAGAGCCTCTATTGGCAGGCCTCCCCCAGCAAGTTTCACTTCCTGCGACAGTGAGTACACTGTCCTGATGGCTCAAGGTCGGTAGAGTCACATGGTCCACACATGGCTCTCTTTGGAACCCTTGAGTTCCCTTTGACCCCACTCCACATCTCAGCTCCATTAGTGACCGGGCTTAGAGCAGCTCAGGAGAGACAGAAGCCAGGTGCTCCCACCTTGGTCCAGTGAGGATCAGAGGGAGAAGAGGACCCCGGTAATCCCCAGGAGAAAACATCCTGAGGTCATGCAAAGCTTTCTCAAGACCTACCCTGGGAAAATCAGCCTTTAGCGCCCACTTAATAATTCTAAACCATTAAGTGCCAGGTACTTTCCAACTACTGCCTTACTTTGTCCTTAGAGAAGTCCTGTGAGTTGTTCTTTGGGATTCAAGACAAGATTTCGCAAAATTGGAACCTGAGGCTCCGAGAGGTTAAGTCACTTCCGCAAGGCTACACAGCTTATAAAGGACAGAGTCAGGATTAGAATTACTTTCAACTTTATCCCAAAGCACAAACCCGCTCAACTTCTTAATAATGTCTCTTGCATGAATTTCCTACTCCTCCTTATTACCCTTGCTGAATTTATTCAACCCATATTTAGATTTCATTCATTAATGCCAGATCGAGTGTGGTGTATGCTAGATATTATTCTAGGTATCAGGAATAAAGCAGCGACTGACAGCTGTGACCTCTTTCTCCATGGAGCTCACATACTAGTAGGGGAGATCAACAATGAAAACAGGGAGAGAAGTAAAGCAGGTAAGGGGCCCACCTTGGCTCTTGACATGACATAAGGCCTTGAAGATGTTAGGCATGCAATAAATGTATGCCTAAGGTAGGTATGCAAATTTATCCTTATTGAGCAGCTAATCTTTGCCAGGCATCAGGCCAGACATTCCATGTAATCTTACGTAATCTTAACAACCATCTTGTAATCCAAGAATTAATCATCACCATCTTAAAGATAAATAAACTGAGAATCCAACAAATTAAGAATCCAGTCCACATTCCCTACAGTTGTGGATTCTGACTGTTTTCCTTCTCCAAAAGTCATCATCTTTCTACTGCACAATGCTATGCATGCAGGAGCCCAAGGAACATTTAGGACTGGCTGACAGATATTGGTTTATGTACTCAGTTTTTATAAGTATATTAACATTTAATTACATAAAGACTAGGGTTCCATACAGTCAATTAAACTCGATAATAGCATCCAGTGTTCTATAAATCATCAAACTGGTAATTGTGTAGATAAAATATTATTGTGGTCTGAGTATTATCATAAGTACAGTTGGTTGTCAGAAGTCCTCTCAAAACAGTGAAGCTTTGGCAATTTAGTCTGTAGTTGCCAGTTGGACTCCATATACCTTGGCCGTTAAGTGTGCATTAATTGCAGGATGGAATTTTTTTAAGGACGGAGTACAAAGAAGCCTCAACTAAGCTAAAGCTGAAATTATTTGGATACCAAGATTGGGTCAAGCCAAAGGGATTGGTGGATTCAGCACATTTTGAGATCACAAGGATGGTGATGGTGACTTGGGTAACTGTAATTACAGCTGAACTACCATGTCACCCAGTTAAATCAGTAAGCCTTCTGCTCTTCCTCTCTAATGCTGACACTTTATTTCCCTGGATAGGTGAATCTCACCAAGATGGAAGTGTACACAAACGGGAAGCAGGCACTCTCCTAGGAATTATAGGAAGTGGTCTTTGATGAATTTCAAAGAGAGATGGTAAGGCAGTCACTAAGGTTCCTAAGCAAAAAAACAGACCCTCTACCTCAAAGCTGTCTCATCTCTACCTCTCTGATGTCTGGGAGTTCATGTACATCCAGGACACATAAACATGTTTCTCCTCTTTGGAACAAGCACTTGGCAACTTCCAGCTCTATGCACATTTTTTTTTAAATCTGCAAAAGACCAATGCAGATGATCCTATGAGAGCAGCCTCTGCCAACATGACTCCACCTCAGGCTAAAACTCTTTGAAACAGAAATGAACTTCTAATAAAGCAGCGACTTGCTAAATCACATAATAACTCGGGGCCTGACAGGACATGAGAGGCAGGTGGTCTCGAAGATTGACGATTTGCCTGAGAGAAAGGAGTCCTGAATTAAAGACTTGGCTCTGCCTCCAGCTGGTTGCATGACCTTGGCTGAGTCACTTTCTGTTTAAAATGGATCTGGCTGGAAGCTCTTGACAGTCTCCCACAGAACCAATGCAATGCCCATAACAACCGTGGAAGAGGTGAAATCCTCCCACAGAATTGAAAACAAGGTCTTGATATGGGAAGTGGGCAGGGAAGTGCTGGGAAGAGAAGGGTGAGTCCCTGGCTAGGGCCCCACCCCATGGACCTAAGTGAGGACAGACATTTCTGTTTTCATGCCCAAATGTTGCACTTCCCAAGACCACCGTGGCCCACCACACCCCCATCCTGTGCCTATAAAAACCCCGAGACCCCAGAAATAACACCACACATCTACAACCATCAGATCTTTGACAAACCTGACAAAACCAAGAAATGGGGAAAGGACTCCCTATTTAATAAATGGTGCTGGGAAAACTGGCTAGCCATATGTAGAAAGCTGAAACTGGATCCCTTCCTTACACCTTATACAAATATTAATTCAAGATGGATTAAAGACTTAAATGTTAGACCTAAAACCATAAAAACCCTAGAAGAAAACCTAGGCAATACCATTCAGGACATAGGCATGGGCAAGGACTCATGACTAAAACACCAAAAGCAATGGCAACAAAAGCCAAAATTGACAAATGGGATCTAATTAAACCAAAGAACTTCTGCATGGCAAAAGAAACTACAATCAGAGTGAACAGGCAACCTACAGAATGGGAGAAAATTTTTGCAATCTACCCATCTGACAAAGGGCTAATATCTAGAATCTATAAAGAACTCAAACAAATTTACAAGAAAAAAACAACCAACCCCATCAAAAAGTGGGCAAAGGATAGGAACAGACACTTCTCAGAAGAGGACATCTACGCAGCCAACAGACACATGAAAAAATGATCATCACTGGTCATGAGAGAAATGCAAATTAAAAACTACAATGACATACCATCTCATACCAGTTAGAATGGCGATCATTAAAATGTCAAGAAACAACAGATGCTGGAGAGGATGTGGAGAAATAGGAATGCTTTTACACTGTTGGTGGGAGTGTAAATTAGTTCTACCATTGTGGAAGACAGTGTGGTGACTCCTCAAGGATCTAGAACTAGAATTACCATTTGACCCAGCAATCCCATTACTGGGTATATACCCAAAGGATTATAAATCATGCTACTATAAAGACACACACACATGTATGTTTATTGTGGCACTATTTGCAATGGCAAAGACTTGAAACCAACCCAAATGTCCATCAATGACAGACTGGATTAAGAAAATGTGCACATTTAGAGCATGGAATACTACGCAGCCATAAAAAAGGATGAGTTCATGTCCTTTGTAGGGACATGGATAAAGATGGAAACCATCATTCTCAGCAAACTAACACAGGAACAGAAAACCAAACACCGCATGTTCTCACTCTTAGGTGGGAACTGAACAATGAGATCACTTGGACACAGGGCAGGGAACATCACACACTGGGGCCTGTCGGGAGTGGGGTCTAGGGGAGGGATAGCATTAGGAGAAATACCTAATGTAAATGATGAGTTGATGGGTGTAGCAAACCAACAAGGCACATGTATACCTATGTATCAAACCTGCACGTTGTACACATGTACCCTAGAACTTAAAATATTAAAAAAAAAAAAAAAACCGAGACTCTAGCAGGCAAAGACACACAAGCTGCTGGACATCCAGAGGAACATGTCAGCAGAAGAACCCACAAGTAGCTGGACATCAAGAGGAACACATCAGAGGAAGATACAAGCAGCTGGACATCAAGAGGAACATGCTGGCAGAAGAACATGCTGGCAGGCTGACTGGCGAAATGACACAGAATTTGGCCGGGGCTGTCTGAGTGGAGCACGGCTGCTCAGTGGCCCAGCCCCAGTGGGAAACCCACCTTCCCACTCCATCTCCCTTCTGGCTCCCCCATCTGCTGAGAGCTACTTCCACTCAATAAAACCTTGCATTCATTCTCCAAGCCCACGTGTGATCCGATTCTTCCGGTACATCAAGGCAATAAACCCTCAGGACACAGAAAGCCCTCTGTCCTTGCAATAAGGCAGGGGGTCTAATTGAGCTGACTAACACAAGCCACCTACAGATGGCTAAACTAAAAGAGCACACACCCACTGAGGCTTCAGTTGTCAACATTCATCCCTAGATGCTGCCCTGGGGTCTGAGCTCTACAGCCTGCCCATCTGCATGCTCCCCTAGAGGTCTGAGCAGCAGGGCACCAAAGAAGCGAGCCACACCCCCATCGCATGCCCTGCAAGGGGAACAGGGGAACTTTTCCCATTTCAGTCTCACAATAAAACTATCCACCTGCATCTGGAGGAAACTAAAATGGATTTTAAAATGCAAATGGCAGACTACCTCTGTTACACTCTTGTTCTCATCTGGAAAAAAAAATGTTAAACCTCATCTGCCTGGAATTAACTAGATAAACCATGTGTTTCTTCCATACTGTCAACCCCCAAGTTCAAAATTACAGCATCTAACAAAGAGTACACCATGCCGCAGCACAGGCCCCCTAATATAACACCTGGTTGAGGCACCTGGATTTTCTCTCTTCCTTACGACCTCCTACCTACAGTCAGAAAATGTAACAGTGAGGGAAAAAATAAGAATTATTATGAGTAAATGAAAAAAATGAATACAGTAGGAAAGAAAAGGAACTCATCATAAACATTTAAAAGGAAGACCTCCGAAAACGATCTACTGAAAGAACCTGAAGAACGCTTTAAATAGTGCGAAGCATCCTAAATAGGAGACAAAGAGATGCAGCCCTTTGTGAAACAAGAAGAGAAAGCCACACAGAGACCCCAATAACCTGAAAAAACAGTAAGATTAGGAGACAGATCCGTGTGTTCATAAAGGATCTCAGGGAAAATAAAAATGCAAAAAGCAGAATCAAAATCAGCATATCAAACCCTCCAACCTCAACGTTGATTGGAATGAACACAAGGAAGCAAAAGTAACAAAGAAACCACAAACATTGAAGGTTTTTTAAAAGTGTTTTTCTCATTGACTTAGAGGATGCAACACAATTTGGGCCCACCCAAAATGCCAGCAATTTATATGCTACACAACTCGTTCTTAAGAGAGTTGTACAGTATGAGATGAAGTGGAGGAAATTCGGAAAACCCAGCAGTATCTGCCAGCTGGCATGTCAGGGGCTGTGGCATGAGAGCGCTACAAAAAAGATGAAGGATGCTCAACCTGGGTGTCCTTCAGCCTTTTGCATCAACAGCACTTGAGTCCTCATTACTTTGTTGTTGTCCTTGTTTCCCATCTAATTCAGATCTCTCAAGAGGCCCTGGGACCTTCTCTCATCCAGGAGAGCCCCATAACTGGAAGGGTACGAGTGGGGGCAGAGTAAAAATAGTAAGAAATGGCAAAATGATTTCTCAGGTGCCCCAAAGCAACTTACCAAACAGAAAGCAACCATGATGACTATGCAACTTTCCTCCAGGCGCTGACGCACCCTGAAGCCAGTGAAAGAGAAGTTCCCGGGTACCCCCACCAAGCATAAGAACCCTTCCAAAAGAGGTAACAGTCGGAAAGTCGGTGAAGTACTGGTGGCAGAGCAGCCCACCGTGTCTTCTGGGGCTCTGGCCATTAGGAGCTGCAACTGTACTAAGGCAGAAAGAAGCAAAGCCCACATCCCAAACACACCCCTCCAGGAAGGCAGCACGAGAACGAACGGGGGATGAGCATCTTGAAGACACACTGATGCCGAGCCCATGACCATGTGACCTTGGATGAGTCACTTAACCTCTCCCAGTTTCAATGTCCTCGTCTAAGAATTTAATAATAATAGCCACCCAGAAGCAGCACGTCTGAATTTTTATAGCCCGAAGTTTAAACACCTTAGGGAGGGAGCATTCTTTAAGGAAAATAATGTAAACTTAGAAAAGAGACTATCTGACATGAGAAAAGAAATCACAACAAATAATACATTCCTAACAACCAGCAAATACCACAAACATTGCACAATCCAGAAAAATAATATTTTTATAAATTATCTAACAATATTCTCCCCTACATTTCTGGACACATTTTCTGGGATGATCTCTTTATGACAATAATTTTGCCATATCATTTTTTATAGAGACTAGAAACTTCAATGTCCCCTCTAGCAGGTTCATTAATATTTGTTATTATCAATATTTTTAAAGTCTCCTTCAAGTTCACAAGTCATTGTTTACAAACAGTCATGTAAACTTTAAGGCTGTGGTCAAGTTTGGAGAAATCTCTATCAAATTTCTTTCATGTGTATGCTATACTATTTCGGAGTATTATAAGTGTGATTGTACACTGAGTAATCAAATAATCTTTGAAGTCATGACATTAGGCATGTTTGTGAAAGCCACTTCCACACCAGGGTAGTTAGTATTGGTTTAATTATACACAAGGAAATACAGGATGGTGCCGGGGCTCATGTTTATAATCCCAGCACTTCGAGAGGCCAAGGCAGGAGACTCACTTGAGGCCAGGAGTTAGAGACCAGCCTGGGCAACATAGCAGATGCCATCTATAAACAAAATAAAAAATTAGCTGGGAGTGGTGGCATGTACCTGTAGTCCCAGCCACTCAGGAAGCTGAGGTGGAAGGATCGCTTGAACCCAGGAGTTTGAGGCTGCAGTGAGAGATGATCTTGCCACTGCACTTCAGTCTGGGTGACAGAGCAAGACCCTGTCTCTAAAAGTAAGTAAATACATACATATATAATACATACATAAAATAGAAATATCTATGTGTGTATGTATTCTATCATTCATTGCTCCATTGATCTAGCTATCTATATTCTATTAACCCAAGCTTGACTTCAACTTCTGCTTATCTAGATTTCTAAAATGTCCTGCATACTGCAAAACCGCCACCTCCCACCCCTCATCCCTAAAAGGAATTTATGATGAAGGGGAAGCTGGAGTGGAATCATACAATAGTCTTCGCCAATTGTGGCTAAAATTATCTTACTTCTAATCATTTTATAAAATATCCAACTATCTGAACACATTGTACACAGCCCTTCCTCAGGCCTTGGAAGGGTAACACAGTGGGGAGACACTCTGAAGCTTAAGCTTCGGAGCTCCACAGGTACAGGGCTCTGAAATGCTTCCACAGATACACAAGAGGGTGTGGCATGTGCCTGGCTCTGGCAGTGATGGATGTCCTCATCTGCAGGGACGCCACAGGTCTGATGGGGGCACCTGAGGCCCATCCAGCATTTACCAACCTCTACTGCACCTGTAAAGCTGTGTGTGTCACCTTTCTAACATCAGACCTCACGCAGGAGATGGGCTGGACTTTGGGGGACTGGATCACCAATATTCAGTTGCTTTCACACAAACATGTTGAATTTCACCTTGGGGAGAAAAATATTCAACAACTGGGCCAGAAAACACTGCTATGGTCCACAGCTATAGCAAAACACTGTAAGTCAGACTTCTCCCAGTTTGTTAAAATTTGCTGATGCCAATCGGTATTTCAGAGTCTCGTTAATTTTCTCATTACTCTCCTCTTCTTTTTTCCCTAGCAGCTTCTTCCACGCCTCAGTCACACCTTTGAATCTTTTACAGGAACACCATAAAGCTGGTTATCTTATCCCCTTCCACCCCTGCAGCTTGTTTGGCTGCAGAAATATTTTACGTGAAGCCCCAGGCCACATCAGATGACAGCCCAAACCACAGCCCCCAAGGACCATCTAGAAATCCTGCTGCACGCTTGAGAGTTTGAAACTGTTTTGATTCAGATGCACTAGAATCACCCTGATCTCCTCCTATGAATTTTTACGTAAGTTTCTCACCACAGTAACCGTAGTTTCTCTACAACCCTGGGAGCCTCCTCCAGGCAAGCCCTGAGAACAGAGCTGTGCCCCTGGTTGGCCATATCCATGTACCAGGAATTTGCTGGGAAACAGCAACCAGCTCAGTGGTAGAATCAATGGAGATTTTTATATCCTCCTTTATCATTTCCTAATTATTTTGGGGGAGAAAAGTATGTAAGATAGGGAAACTCTGTTGTCTAGCCCTTACCAAAATCTTAGGAGAAGTGATGTTGACAGCATGAGCTTAAAGGAAATTCATTTCCACTGGATTTCCCCCAAATAATCGATAGCTGGCTACAAGGTCAAACTAAACATATCATTGAGAGCCACATACTTGGTCTGAGCCATACATTACTGTGAGCCTCTAGGGAAGCCCTTTTTCTCCAAGCAGCCTTGGTGCCCACAAGAGCATCATGAGACAAACACACAAAATAAGGGTGAAATCAAGGTTGAAGTGATTACGGAACACAAAATCTTCTTTGAAATGACTTTCCAAAGAACACTGTATTAGTCTGTTTTCATACTGCTATAAAGAACTGCCCAAGACTGGGTAATTTATAAAGGACAGAGGTTTAATGGACTCACAATTCAGCATGGCTGGGGAGGCCTCAAAAAGCTTACAATCATGGTGGATGGCAAAGAATAAGCAAGGCACCTTCTTCACAAGGCGGCAAGAAGGAGAAGTGCTGAGCAGTGAGGGGAAGAGCCCCTTATAAAACCAAGAGATCTCATGAGAACTTGCTCACTATCATGAAAGCAGCAAGGAGGAAACTGACCCCATGATTCAATTACCTCCACCTGGTCTCTCCCTTGACACATGGCAATTATGGGGATTATAAGATGAGATTTGGGTGGGAACACAAAGCCTAACCATATGAAACACTTTTTTTTTTTTTATCATGGTGACTCTCTTAAGAATCTAATATATTTATCTTATATGCTTTGTGAGTCAGTACACACACAGACAGACACAGACACATACAACCTCACAGAATTTCTTAGAGGAATTCAAGAAAAACAATAAACATGTAGAACCTAGAAAAAAGTCTGGCACATTTTAAGAGCTAAATATATACTAGCTATTATTATTATTAGGAATACAGTACCTATAAAATGTATTCATAATTTAACAACACACATTTTAACAAGCCATAACTATTGACAGATATTAACTAGTAATTATTCTGACTGCCCTAAAGTGAAAAAGATTCCAAATGCCTACTGGCACCAATGCATTTGACAGCATTGCATTTTTTTGGTGTAGTTAACATCTGGAAAATGTACACATTATCTAGGGGCATCCTCCATATATTTATTTATATATAAATCCATGCATGTGAATCTGTATGCATGCATATGTCAGTTTTATGCATTGTAATCTAATTGCAAAAATAATACATTTTTCTGCAAATAATTTGAGGAAAATTTAACAACACAATCCCCTCTCAACTGCATTTTTCCAGGACTTGCCACTGTTCATACTGTGATCTATGGCTTTTGAGATTTTTTTTCCACCAACAGATATGCACATATATTTTCCAAAGAACATTTGGAACCAGAATGAACATAAAACTTTGCAACCTGCTTTGAAAGGACATTACAGTATCAGAAATATTTTTCTAGTTTACTAAATGTTCTTCTAAAACCCAATTTTAATGGTTGCCATCCTACATGCTGTTAATTTACTAACCCAAATCCTTTTTTGTTTGTTTGTTTTACTTTCAAATTTTACTGCTTGTAAGGCAAGGAAATAAACCCTAGGAAATATCCACATTTATTTCCTTGGGATAATACTCTAAAAGCTGCACTTCTAAGGTCAAAGGGCATGCACAAATTATAAATACAGTCAAACCACCTTCCAGAACAGTTGTTGCAATTAACACTACAATCTGCAGTGTATAAGATCGTTCATTTTCGGCCGGGCGCGGTGGCTCAAGCCTGTAATCCCAGCACTTTGGGAGGCCGAGACGGGCGGATCACGAGGTCAGGAGATCGAGACCATCCTGGCTATCATGGTGAAACCCTGTCTCTACTAAAAATTACAAAAAACTAGCCGGGCGAGGTGGCGGGCGCCTGTAGTCCCAGCTACTCGGGAGGCTGAGGCAGGAGAATGGCGTAAACCCGGGAGGCGGAGCTTGCAGTGAGCTGAGATCCAGCCACTGCACTCCAGCCTGGGCAACAGAGCCAGACTCCGTCTCAAAAAAAAAAAAAAAAGATCGTTCATTTTCCTTGCATCCTCACTAGTACTAAGTATCATCAGCGTTTTTAATCATTGTCATTTGTCATTTTAATTGGTGAAATGCAGAGGCCCACTAGTTTAAGTTATTTGAATATTAGGTGAGGTTGAATGTTTTTTATAAGTTCAACTGACCATTTGGCATTTCTTCATTTGTAAATTGCCTGGTTACGCCCTTCACTCATTTTATGATTGGACTGTTTATCCATTCTAATTTGTAAGTGTTCTTAATTTAGTAAACACATTAACTCATTATCTACATTTTCAGTTATAAACATTTCTCTAGTTTCTTTTAACCTCTTAATTATTTTTGGCACATGTACATTGTTGAATATAAATGCGAATCATTTCCTACTCCGGTAGAAATGCCTACATAGAGCATCTGATACTTGGGTATCCTACTGCAGAGGAAATAAATATTCACCTGTATCATTCTTGATCCTTTTGTTAAAGTATGAGTACATTTAAATCTTTACTTCATCTAGAAATAAGTTTAATTCATGACATAGCATAAGAATCTAACTTTATTTTACTTTTTAAAACACTTTCACTATTGTTTCAGCTTCACTGAATTATCCATCTCCTCCCAGATGTCCTATATGAAATGCTTATAAATACATGGCTCTATTTCCGGGCTTTCTATTCTGTCCCACTGATCTATGTGTCTAAATATATCAGTATAAACATGTTGTAATTATTATGGATCTGAACATGGCATAATTAACGCTGGTGCTAGGGATTAGCTCAGGAAATAGACAACCTGAGTTTAAATGCCTATCCTACCTCTTACTATGGATGGCCTTGGAAAAGTTCGCCAGTGTCTCTGTGCTTTAGTCTTTCCGTCAGTAAAACAGCAACAATCATCTCTTCCTTACAAAATTGCTGTGAAAGTTAAAATGAGTGTATGGATACAAAGTGCTTAAAAAAGTACCTTACACAGAATGAACACTGAATAAATGTTAGCTATTATATCCATTTCTGAGGAGCGTTATAACAAAGTGCCACAGACCGGGTGGCTTAAATGACAGAGAGGTATTGTCTTACAGTTCTGGAAGCTAGAAGCTGGAATCCATGTGTCAGTAGGGTTGGCTCCTTCTGAGGGAGAAGAGGGACAATCTGGTCCATGTCTCTCCCCTGGCTTTGGGTGGTTTGCTGGCAATCTTTGGCACTCCTTGGCTTGAAGATGTATCACTCCAATCCTTCATCTTTCCTGTATCTCCACACATTGTCTTCTGTGTCTCCGTGCCTAGTTTTTTCTTTCTTTTTACAAGGATACCAATCATAATGGATCAGGGTCCATCCCAAGGACCTCATCTTAAGTTGATTAAATCTTCAAAGACCTTATTTCCAAATAAGGTCACATTCTGAGTTACTGGGGATTAGGACTTCAACATACTTCTTCTGAGGACACAATTCAACCCGTAACAGCCATTATTTATGGTATCTTTTCAAGGTTTAATGACGAAGTTATCAGACAACTTAGTCTTAATAGCAAATTCTATGCCAATATTTCTAATTTTTCATGACAAATGACATTAACTTTATATTTAGAAAAGCTGTTTGTTTATATGTTTAATATAAGAAATCATCTTTCAATTTCTAGTTGGCACAAGCATTGGGGGTGCTGGGTTGCTTGCTAAATTTTAAACCAGATTGAGTGTTAGATTTTTCAAAAGGTTTTTTGAGACTACTGAACTCATCATATGGTTTTCTATTTTTCTACTTGTCCATGTAATACATATTAATTCATTTCCTAATGTTGAATTTTCCCTACAATTGTAAGATAAATCCTATTGTAGCATGGTGTATTACTCCTTTAACATACCCCTGGAGTAGATCTGTGGGTTTTGTTGTTTAGTTTTGTTTTTCATAGCTACATCCATCTTCGCTTGTGTGGTTGTCCTCTATAGTCCCTTGACAAATCGCACAACCAAATTATCTTTGCTTTCTCAGGAAAGGGATTTGTGGATCAGCCCGACGTGATCTTCTTCAATCATTGTATCTCCTAGAAATGACTCTAAGTATGAGGCAAAAAGGTGGCACCTTTTCCAGTTCGCACCCTGGTCATGCCAGGTTTTTATATTTCGGTCATGTCAGTTCATGTCAAGGAAGGCGGGGTGATTAGCTACCTGTGCTCAAATCCCCCTCTTTCCCAGAAGCTGGGGCCTATTGCATGTATTTGTATGAATCACTCATCAAAGCAATCCCAGTGGTCTCCATGGTCCTTGGGACCTTAAAACCCAACTCAAAAACCAACCGCATTTGCAACCATACGATAAAATACTACTCAGCAATAAAAACGAATGACCTATTGACACTTGCAACAATATGGACAAGCATCAAATTATTTACATTAACTGAAAGAAGCCAGATTCAAAGGCTACAGAATGCATGGTTCCATTTATCTGACATCCTGGAACAGCCAAAACTATAGGAAACACAAACGAATCAGTGGTTATCAGGAGTTGATGGTGAGGGAAGGATTTGACAACAAAGGAATAGCATGGGGGGATTTGGTCGATAATTGAAAAAATACATTATCAATACATAAGGGGTAAGCGATAGGGGTATGGGGGAAACAAAATTGGCCATAAGGTGTTAATTGCTGAAACTGGGCAATAAGAGCTTATTATGTTATTCTGTATAAAATCCTTAAAAATGTACAGTTAAAAAAAATACACACCAAACGTTGCGCCAAATCTGTGTGAGGCAGGGGCTCGGAAAACATGACCCTAGGGCACCCTTTACCATTCCAATTTTCTAAACCTTATCCCTCTCCAAATGGCCTACTTCATAAATATGCTATCCAATGATTAATAAAACGAAAGCTAAGGAGGGAAAAAGGGATATAATTAAGGAAGCAGTCCCAACTTTGGCCATCTAAGTAAAATGACTGTGCTAATGTCGTTGTTAATGCTTCGTGGTCAGAGTAATGATAAAATCACTCCCTGGATTACAACTTTTGCTATTTTAGGGCCTCTCTGGGAGCCCAACTGCAACGCACTATGTGCTCCGAAATCTGAGCTTCCATTAAAGAGTCTGTTTCAGGCACAGCTTAGAGAACCCCACAGGAAGACTGCTTAGCCTCTCAGAAAACGCCCTCAGGCCTGGCCAGGCTATAGGTAAAGGCTGTGGGTTCCTGCCCTGACAGTAACTGGCCCTCAGTAAGCTGCCTTCTGATCTGTTCAAGGGCTCCCTGTGGGGGGCCTGGCTGCTCTCCTAGACCGGGAAAGACTTCACAGCCATGTAATCTATGTGCATCTTCAGAGAGGACCAGATTTGCCCACACACTCTATCCCATATAGCTCAGAGGCGTAGAGGCAGCCACCTTAAGAGTACTCCTCACAGTGTGTTTGCAGCCCTACTGCTGGGGACAGGTGAATCATGGCTGGTCGGTTGATTGGTTATCTATCTACCTACCTATCTACCTATCTCCCTATCTACCTATCTACCTATCTCCCTATCTATCTCCCTATCTCCCTATCTATCTCTCTATCTGTCTATCTATCTATCTATCATTTATCTATTTATTTAGAGACAGGGTCTCACTCTGTCACCCAGGCTGTACTGCAACCTCTCAAACTCAGCCGATCCTCCAACCTCAGCCTCCTGAGTAGCTGGGACTACAGGAGCACACCACTACACCCAGCTAATTCTTTTGTATTTTTTTTTTCTGTAGATACGGGGTTTAGCCATGTTGCCCAGGTTGGTCTTGAGCTCCTGGGCTCAAGCAATCCTCCTGTGTCAGTCTCCCAGAGAGTGCTGGGATTACAGGTGTGAGTCACCATGCCCAGCCTGCTATTGTTTTTAAATGCCATTTCCCTCAGGAGTGCCCGATTGTTGATTGTTATCAAAGGAAAATCTCAGGAAAATTGAACAACCAGTGAAATAGCATTGTCACCTACCTTCCCATCAACCCAAAACAGAAGGGAACTCACCTGTACCTGTACTCAAACGCACTGTAGTCTGTAATGCTCTTATGCCCTTATCTTTGGCATGAAGAGATGAGATAACCTTGGCACTTGAGAGATGAGACAGCTACTACTGCCCCCATTTTACTGATGAAGAAAAAGTGCCTCCAGAAGTTATAGCTAGTGAGGAACGAGCGAAAGTTGAGGTGAGGGATGGAAATGGTTAACTCTTCTCCTTTATTCTCCGTCTCATAGAAAAGGAACTTCCACTTCTGGCATTGCAGAGGGAAGTGTTAAAAAACTTTACTCTTTCCTCCCTGAAAGTTGTGCTCATTTGACTGGTAAAGCTCACCATTCCTTGGGCTAAATTTACTAGTGGCCGCGTGTCTCCGAGGTGCATCTCTCTGATTCTGCAACACCTTTGCCCGCCTGAGCTCAGGTGCCTAGGTCCTCTGATCTGCTCTTCCATCTCCTTCTGGGTTCTTGTCTTCTTTCAATTCAGGGGCAGTAAGAGCTCACTTGGAAAATGATGGTCCAGGGCCATCATCTTCTATCCTGGAGACCAGCAGTGAGAGGTCAACCAGTGCCATCTGTTCATGCAACAGAGTGGGTGGGTAAGTCAGGGCAGAGTTGCTGCTGGCAGCGTGGAACTTCACCCAAGCCCTGTGCTCCTGGTTAAGAAATCCCCCCATCTCCAGCTAGCATCTTACTGCAAAGAACCACCTTTCCCCCTACGGCTTAGATAAGACTTGTGGATGATCCTTTGACAAGGCCAGACACAGGCCCTCTGAATTCCCATTCTTGGTCTCAGAAATGATTAGCTGCACTGTTTGTCTACATTAACCAGTCTGACTGGATCAAATTTTAGTCAGGCTTCACTCCTTCCCAGGCTCCCTTCTAACGATTTGCTGACCACAAAGAACATTTCCAGTTTGGTTCATCGATCAAGCCACCTGCTCTCCCCACCCACCCTGATCCTCTCCCCATTGCAATCATCCCCCTTTTCCCATTGCAATCGTTCCCCTTGATAAAATCTTTCCTCACTACTGTACAAGCTTGCACATTTTTTTTTTTTGGCACTGTCTCTAGTTTAGAAGGAAGGGAGACAAAGACCAACTTTCACTTGAGAGTTCAACAGTTTATGAGGCATGCTGCAATCAGGGGTCAGACAGTGCTTACCCAGATGAAAAGGACTGGTACTAGCTTCGAGTTTTGTGTTTGTTCTGTCAATTAGATCTCCATAGAAAAGATGGGCAAAAAGCTGAATCTTGGTGCCCTAAACACCTAAACACAGCCTGTCTCCCTCTTCTACTTTCTTTGCACTCCTCAACACCAGAAGAGGCTGTCTGAGTTCATGCTGCACCACCTATGCAACTCACTGAACAGTAAAGCAGATTTTACATGACAAAGGACATCAGCTTCTCCCACATCTCGGGGACTAAGGGCCAACACCAGGAGGCAAAGTAGGCAAAGGAAAGTTCATTTCTCTGCTACGAAATGAAACACAAAACACTCCTGGAGAAGCATCCTTCTCTGCAGGCACCAGGGTCACCCATCACCTCTCCAGCCTGGGGGTCCCCCAGAGATGGCATAAAGGGAAACCCATGTATTTGGTCGGGCAGCTGGGAATTTGAATGGCACATCTTAGGAAATGTTACTGCTTGGGGCTTTGGCCTCGGGGAGAGCTAGATGGACTCTTTGTACTTCCTCTTCTTGAAGCTTTGTTCTCCTTCCTCCACTGAGTATGGCTGGGTTCTGTAGTCTGAGCTTCCTTTGAGGACTGAAACACGTGTCTACAGATGGATGACAATGGGATTATGAGACCCAGCCTCAAAGACATGAGAGTGATGGCTGGTCTGTGGGGCTGCCCCAGAGATGCCAGCTGGAAAACGCTAAGAGCAGGTGGCCAAGTCCTTAGCAACTTTTCCAAAAACAGGGGTTCTATGTGATTCTGACCTGGCAAGCAGTAGATTCACATCCATAAAACATTTTGCAGCACAGACTATGTGCCAAGCCTGGGCTAAGTGTTTTGCAAATATTATCTCATTGTATCCCCACTACCAAAAACAAAAATCATTTGAATTAAAGTTACAGAGACTTAATACTGAAGCAGAAGCCTTTAAACCTTGTAGACAAGTAAGAAGACCTTCAAATTCCCCACCCTCAAATATAGGTTCCTGTCCATTCATTTGCTTATGGATTTTCCTTCTGTTCACTCTTTTAATACAATTCAGTGAATTTTAAACTGTAGTGTGCATGAGATTTATTCAACCAAACATAGTTTATCATGGGTGTCATAAGAGATTTCCCAAGGTTAATTTGGACAATATGCACTTCCCAGCTTAACTGTTGACTTCAGAGGACAATCCTCACCTAGAATTCTACTCCACTTTATTACAGCTTCTGATCATCACATCAAAGCAGTGTGGTAACCCCTGGTACAGGTGGGGCAGTTCGCATTTTGAATGTCCTAGATGATCAAGCACATATTAAAAGAAGCTCTTTGGCTGTCCCTATCACTTGCCATTTAAGGATGAATAAAGTGAATGAGTTGAGTCAGAGACAAGAACAAAAAATAAGTGAATGGCTTAGCAAATTGTAGGAGATCCTTGCCATGGAATATTACCCAGCATGAACTATTAATATATGCAACTAGATGAATGAATCTTATAAAGCGTAGACTAAGTGACAAAGTCAAGCACAAAAGACTATATGCCATATTATTCCTTTTATATAAAGTTATAGAAACTGAAAAACTGTAGTATCAAAAAGCAGGTAAGTGGTTGCCTGGAGCAGGGAATTGGCAGGGAGGGAAGTTGAGAGAAGGGTGATAAAAAGCAAAAGGAGAGGGAGGGAGGGAAAGAAGAGGAGGGACTCTATATCTTGATGTGATGGCGGTTACATGATTGTGCACAATGACCAAAATTCACTATGCGTAGCCCTAAATTTTAAAGTCTAAAAATAATACCTTAATACTTTTGTTTTCAAGAGGAGGGGAAAAAAAGTCATGGTCACATACACACAAAAAGATTAGAACACTTTATTCCAAACAAAAGACTATTGAGCAATTTGGGTCAAAAGAATGCACAAAGCAGAATCACATTCTTCCTTTCAAATTTCTCCTTTCACGTTTGTGAAAGAAGAGGAAAAAGAAAAAAGAAACTGCAGCACGCATTTGAATTTTTGCTTTCAGAGAGGGGCTCTAATCAGTGCAGAGAACTGGGTAACAAGTAAGACCAAGAGGGTTTAATTAAACTGAGCAATCATTAAACTGGATTTAAGAGTGCTTGTGTTTGCAAAACAACAAAATATTTACAGACATTTTCTTCATCCCCTTCATTAGTTTCAGACTCCACAGGAAATATGGAGGTTGGGAACAGGTCCTAATGAGATCATGCAAATTTTAACTACTGAGGTTAGCCTGGCAAAGAGACAACACGGCAAAATGCTCATGATGAAATGTTAAGTGAGGAAAGCAGGATAGAAAATGAGCTTGCACTAACATTACAAGTGATTACAATAATTATAAGCATGGTAGGGGGATGACAAGGAGGGACTGGACATTAAAATATTCTATCAGTGATGGTACAAGAGCAATGGAATTAGAGGATTATTTTCATCTCTGTTTTCCAAAATTTCTGAAATATGAGTGTATTACTTTTATTTATTTCAAAATAAGAAGGTACGCTAAAGCAAGACAATCACTGGAGGCCAGGAGTCCAAGACCAGCCTGGGCAACATAGTGAGATGCCTACAGAAAATGTAGACCTCAACATAGTGAGATCTCTATAAAAACATAGATCTCAACATAGTGAGATCTCTACGAAAAAAATGTTAAAAGTTAGCTGGGCATGGTGGCGTCCACCTGTAGTCCTAGCTACTCAGGAGGCTGAGGTAGGAGGATTGCTTTAGCCCAGGAAGTGGAGGCTGCAGTGAGCTAGCATAGCACCACTGCACTTCAGTCTGGGCAACAGAGCAAAACCCTGTCTCTAAAGTAAAAACAACATAAACATTTTCTAAAATCTAATTTAGGCATGTAACAGTCATACGTGTTCACTATCTCTTTGCTCTCCCTTAGAACAAGACAAAACTGGAACGAATGTCTGTAATCTACAGCCGCAGCATCTCATCTCAGGACACTGCACCTTCTCTCACTCCAGCCAGGGTCTGGGACTGCCACTGGGACAGTGAAACTGCCCTTCTCAAGACCACCCGTTACCCTCATGTAGCTGGGTCCAGAGGTGAATCATTGGCCCTCATCATACTTGCTCTGTCAACAGTGTTGACAGCATTGATGGCTCCCTCCTCCTTTCTCAGATTCCAGACAGTGTTCTCTTTTGCCTATGCTCCACCTACCCTTTTGAGATGGAGTCTCGCTCTGTCACCCAGGCTGGAGTACAGTGGCGTGATCTTGGCTCTCTGCAACCTCTGCCTCCTGGGTTTAAGCAATTCTCCTGTCTCTGCCTCCTGAGTAGCTGGGACTACAGTTGTACGCCACCACACCTGGCTAATTTTTGTATTTTTAGTAGAGACGGGGTTTCGCTATAGTGGCCAAGCTGATCTCGAACTCCTGACCTCATGATCCACCCGCCTTGGCCTCCCAAAGTACTGAGATTACAAGTGTGAGCCACGGCGCCTGGCCCTCTACCTACTCTTTCTCAGCCTCCATACCAGACTCTCTCCCTTATCTTGATCCCTACCTGGTGGAGTGCTTAGGCTCAGTCCTTGAATTTCTTCTCTTCTGAGTCCCATCCCTGCACATCTCATCTAAGCCCACAACTTTAAATAGTATCCATATACTGACTACTCCCAATTTCACATCCTTATTCTATACCTCTCTCCTGGACTCAGGCCTGTGTATCTAACTGCCTAGTTGATGTATCTACCTGGATGTCCAGTAGACATCTCTAGTCTCATGCGCCCAAAGCCAATATCATCTACTCTTCTCCAAACCTGTTCCTCTCAATCTTCCCTTGGTGCCTCAGCATCCCTTGTAGGTTTCCTTGGTCTTGCCCACACCACTAACAGTTACTTCATTCAATTCTCTTCGTTACACACTTTTGAGTAGAATTCTATGTTCTGCAGGAATCTTGGTTGTGTTCCATCTAGGATGATGCCCTTGGAGGGTGAGTCCTCCCCTGCTGCTTCCATCCACCCCAGAAGCCACACCTCAGCCTAGATTAGCTGAGGGTCACTCAAACGCACTGTAGTCTGTAATGCCTTCAGGCCCTTATCTTTGTATGCAGGTGAAGCATAGACCATCCTTACCCTGCTGTCTCCTCACCCTTGGAAATGGAGTTCAAGTATCAAGGCTCCCTCAGGAAAATCTTCCTTGACCATCGCTCCCACCCCAAGCTAAGTTGGCATCCCACCCCTGTGGTCTCAACACTTCACTCATGGCTACTTTGCCAGTGGTCTTATAGCCCATCTTTGTAGACAGGTGAAGCTCCAGGATGAATTTAGGGAGGTCCTTCAGCACTCAGCCCCTGCCCCATGACACCTGCTGGTGCCAATTCATGCCTGCAGGGGAGCCAGTCAAACCTGCAGCATGTTCAGCCATTGTACCTGGAGAAAAAAACTGGCAATCCGGAACTTTAAAGGTCATGTCCAAGGATTCCTGGGCTCACAGGTGAAATAAATAATCAAAACCACAGATTCGACAATACAGCTGGGTAGGATGTTCAATGAACCAAAGAACACAAATTCTATCTGAAGGCAATCCAGAAGCAATTCTTAAAGAACACTGTACACTCAGAAGAAGATAATCCGTGCATTGATCTGGGCTCATGGCCCATGAATTTGCAATCTCTAAGTCAAATGGCCACAAAGTACCTAAATGTGCAAGACCTCAGAGATTAATACTGAATGAAGGCCTCCTGACAGACAGGAAATGTCTGCACATTACTTTCCAGGTGACAGATAGGCAGATAACACCCATACATCACTGTCTAAGTGACAACATACTTTTCACATGTTCTTCTCAGTCATCCTCATCATAGCCCCAGGAGACAAGTTCATTATTATCTCTATTTTGCCTTTAAGAAAACTGGAGCCTGAAGAGGGCAGATGACTTAACAAGGTCACACAATGAGGATCTGAAAGAGCCAGAAGCCGTGGCACCAGTCCCAGGTACTCCACGTGCTCTGCTGGGCCAGTGGATGCTTCACAACCTGAGGGATGGCCATGGTCCCTTGGGCCAGTAGTGTCCAGTGTCATCAATACCCTATCTACTTCAAACTGAATGGGACTTTTTTTTTTTTTTTCCTTTTTGAAGACAGACTTTGTACTATTGCCCAGCAGGCTAGAGTGCAGCAACGCAATCTCGGCTCACTGCAGCCTCCAACTCCTGGGTTCAAACGATTCTCGTGCCTCAGCCTCCCAAGTAGCTGGGATTACAGGCATGTGCCACCATGCCCGGCTAATTTTTTGTATTTTTAGTATTTTTAGTAGAGACAGAGTTTTGCCATGCTGGCCAAGCTGGTCTCGAATTCCTACCCTCAACTGATCCACCCACCTTGGCCTCCCAAAATGCTGGGATTACAAGCATTTGCCACCTTGCCCGGCCAGATGGCACATTCTTAATACATGCTATGAACTCTCACAAGAATTCCCATATCATGACTTTTATAACTTGCCTCTTAACCTTTCCATTAAAAAAAAAAATTATAGCGTGTGCTACAAAGCCCTGGATGATCTCTGGGTTTAAAGCAGCATGCAGTTAGCTAGGAAGGCCATGGCATTTGCGTGTAAAACAGCCTTCTATTCTGGTAATGGATGCAGCCACGGTCTGATAAGCAGGCTGTGCAGCATTCACTAGCATCTGAGGCCAGCATTCACCAGCATTGTGAACCTTGGGAAGAAAAATCAAACAACCTGATGTCCAGCAGTACTCCTGTAAGGAGCAAAATAGGTGAGAGGAGCCCACACTTTTCCTAAACCCCATCCAAACATCTCAATCTCTGCCATGATGGCTTAAGGGTAAGTGAAATCACTTTGAATCAAATCCTCAAGGTGAAGAAAGCTGAGCTCACACAGAACGGCTAATATGTGCACAGAACGCCATGGCTGGCAAATCTCCTGAACCGCACATCAATCCCCAAAACCAGCGGCTGTTAACCTCACTTTTCAGATAAGGAAATGGGGTTGAGAGAGATTAGATGAGTTGGCAAAGGTGAGTGGAGACTGGATCACAGGCTGGCTGGATTCACAAATCTGTGTACTTAGGACCTCATCTGTGGTTCCCAAATTTCACTGGTCATGTGCATCACCTGGGAGCCTGTTAAATGCAGATTCCTGGGCTGTGCTCTGGGGGTTCTGATTCAATAGTTCAGGGGTTGGACCTGAGCATCCATTTTTAAAGAGCCTTCCAGGTGGATCTGATGTAGGGGACGCATTGTCCATAGTGTGAGAATTACTGCAGCTGCATTGTGTCTTTCAGAAGAGAGAAGCGCCATCCTAAATGAAAACCGTAATGCTACAAATGATGAGAATCAACTCCCAGAAGCATTCCTGGGTCTGGGAGCACAGTTTTTGCTGAAATGCTGGCTTTCAGACATGCTTCCTAAACTCTCTCACGCCTCAGGACACAAGCTTTTCGAAATGCTAGAACCACCTGTACTAATATTTAGTGAATATTTTTAATATGTCATTTTTCTTAACTTATTTTAAAAGGAAACTCCATATCACTACCAAAATGAAAACCCAGTCTCATTTGCTATAAACACATAATGAGGTTAATGACAAAATTAACAAAAACAGAAACGGAAGTAAATGTTGGCTAGATACTGTTGTTCCCCTAGGGTTCTGACCCTAGGACATGCTTTCTCCTAGGGAAAAAATGAGCATTTGTAAGTGTTGGAAGGGCAAGGAGTGACAGCAGCTCCAAAACTCAGAGGCTTTTTTATATAAAGAGGTATTAGAAAAGAAATGAAGCATTTTCTCTATGGAATTCAATGCTCATGGATGTCCTGCCCACACACTACCAAAAATTCCATGAACCACCAGTGGTAATGTCCCATATTTCGGGTGTCATTGGCTCGAGGCAATGTTTTTCAGACTTGAGGATGAATCAAAATCACCTGGAGAACCATGCAGATTGCCAGGCCCTGCTCCTTGGGTTTCTGATTCAGTGTGTCTGGGGAGGGGCCTGAGAATCTGCATGTCTAACAGGTTTCCAGGTAAGGCAGATGCTTCTGGTCCAGGGCCATGCTTTGAGAGCCAGCAGCCTAAGGAATTCAGAGCAGCTGAAGAAAAGAGGGCTTCATTCCCTGGCACTCTCTGATACCTACGAGGAGCTGTCAACTGCACATGAGTACCTTCCGGTATTGCAAAATCCCTTTGCAGATTTCCAACCCCAGACATTCTGTTATCTGGAAGCCCCAGCTCCATACAAGGTCTTTATTAATCACTTTACTCCAAGATTCTTCTGGAAGCCCCCTCTAAGAGGGGCTAGACCCTGCCAGGTAAAGCTTTTAGATGGTTTGTCTCCTCTCAGGGGGTGTGGGCAGGAAGTTGCCCACTGACCCAGGGCTGCCTCAACAGACCGGGCCAGGCTGTGGGTCTGACCTGCAGAGGGCCATATCCCACCTTCAGATCTGTTGCCTCCATGCTGCAGGCTCTGCACTTGCCTGAGGGGTGGTTTCTGGTCGGCCCTCTCTCCCTGACCATGCCTAAGCCTTGTTCTGATGCCAAGCTTCCCTGCGCCCACCCCTCTCTTCTCTTCTACATCCTGGACTAGCCTGGAGCCCTGATACTGCCCTTTCCCAGCTCACAGACCCCAGCAATGGGCTGAACTAGCTCTGAGCTCCTCCCCAGCAGGTTCGAGCAGCAAATAATAAATGCTTTTTTTCTCAACAACTCTTACTGCGATTCACCCCACTGCACCTTATGTTTGAAGGAGCTTATAGCAATCCTCAAGGGATCCAGGACAACATGGGGTCATGCTTTAGACAGGACAGATATTCCCCCACCAGAAGCACTTTCCAGAGAACCTTGGGCCCAGTCTCTGGCTGTGCCCTCCAGTGGGATGACTTCCCTGAGCAGAGAATGCATAGAGTGCATCAGAGCCACACAGGTTCCAGGGTCCACACAGCTAGGTTAAAATCCCAGCCTCTGCCTCCTCCCCTTGTGTCCAGGGACCTGTTTCTGAACCTCTCCATGTCTTACTTCTTCACCCGCAATACACAGGAAATCATATTTACCTGTATGATTGTTATGGGGATGCAATTAAATAATACACGTCAAGCCTCAGCAAGGGGGCAGCCAGACTTAAAATGCATCCCCAGGAAAGGATGGCAACTGCCACAAATGCTGCCACCATTATTACTGATGGAGCGGCCACCTAGATGGGGGTCACTTCAACTCCTGCTCCAGGCCATCCCAGAGATGGCTATTACCAGGAAAAGGACAGTTCCCTGCTGGCACATACACAATCATTCAAGACCTCAGCAGCCACAGAAGCTAAAACAACATGGGTTGGGATGTGCAGGCGGGGTTTGTAAGGTTGCCGTTGATGTGACTTTGAATGTCGGACAGGAGAAAGAGTAGGAAAACCTGAGGGTGCAGGAAGGAATAAACAAAACCCCTTCCTCCAGGATTTCCCACGCGCCCTCAGGAGTAAGGCAGGCATTGGCAGTTTCAGGAGTTGAAGCCACTGCCTCACAAGTTAAGGGGAAGAGCAAAAGGCAAGACCTGCTTAAGGGGACCAGCAGAAAGACTGCAGAAAAAAGGGAGGCCGGGTGCGGTGGTACACGCCTGTAATCCCAGCATTTTGGGAGGCTGAGGCAAGTGGATCACCTGAGGTCAGGAGCTGGTGACCAGCCTGACTAACATGGTGAAACCCCGTCTCTACTAAACACAAAAAAAAAATTAGCCAAGCGTGGTGGTGCATACCTGTCATCCAAGCTACTTGGGAGACTGACACAAGAGAATCGTGTCTGCCTGGGAGGCAGAGGGTGCAGTGAGCCAAGATCACATCACTGCACTCCAGCCTGGGCAACAAGAATGAAACTCCATCAAAAAAAGAAAGAAAAGAAAGGAAAGGAAGGGAAAGGGAAAGGGACAGGGAAACAGAAGGAAAAAAGGAAAGGGAGCTAGTCATGGTGGTGTGGTAGACCCATGCCTGCAGTCAGACAGACTAGAGTTCACAGCCCAGAAGGTCACTCACTGCCAGCATGCAAGTCCACATGGAACTTCACCTCCAAAGGGCTCTGTTTACTCTTCTGTGGCCCAGGTACAGTGGTACAGTACAGTGAACTGAGCTGTCAGAAGCATTAACTAAAATTCCAGTAATATAAACAAATGCTACTTAGGCATGTAGGTTGTACTCAGACCCCTGTGTACTATTTCTCATCATTTTACGGACAGGTTAAGTAACTTGCTCAAGGTCACACAGTCAACAAAGAGGAGAGCTCATATCTTACCCATGCAGCCCACCTCCAAGTCACATGCTATTGGCTGCTAAGCAGCACCGTGTAGCACAGGGGCTGCCGCACAGCAGTTGTGAGTACAAACTGGAATGGGGGAAGGAGGCAGGGAAGGTGAAGGTTGCTTTCCCGAAGCTTCTATCCGGATGATGAGATGGGAAGTGAATCTGCAGACTCGATTAATCTAAACCCAAGCTCATTGCACAAGGCTCTGGTTCCCTGCCCCAAATTTAAACAGCTGCTCCTTCAATGTAATGGAACGCAAATGTCTGAAGAGCTTCGAATTTTAATTATCAAAGTCCTGATGACAATCTGAATCAACAGCTGCTCCCAGCAAGGCGGCCCTCAGAGATGCCCAGAGAGGGGTCGAGGGAGGGGAGGGGAGGACACAACCTAGACAGGGCACGGATGACTGCAGCTGTCTGGGGAGTCCCAACACCTGCAGCTGAGAGCTGTGGGATGGACAAACAGGCTGAAATGCAGTAAGAGGAGGAGGGAATGTCTGGGGTGCACCTGTCGCCTTGCCACAGAACATGCGAGTCTGTCATATGTCGGGGTGAGTGACAATGTAGAGGGAGGATATCAGGGGCCATGGGGAGACCCCACCATGGTGTTTCTGATGAGTAGGGCAGGAAGTGTGGATACGACTGCCCAGGGATCCAAGAAGGGGTCAAAAAGGAAGGTGTCAGAGGGATGGTCACCCAACTAAGAGGTGGCAAATGACAGTGGCTTCAAGGCCCTGCTGCGACAATAGCTCCTATGTTCCAGGTATCGGAGCCTCTGCCCCTCCCTACCCACCTTCTCTTCTGGTGAGAAACATCCCTCCCTTCCTGCAACTATTTCAGGGAAGACACTGCCACTCAACACAAAAACCTGTCCCCAATTGCTTCAATGCAAAATTCCCTCCAAGAACTGACCCTGTCAGTCCCATCTTTTGATTCTTGTCCTGTCTAACACCTTTCTTACCAGTGACGTTGTCTGGATAACCCCAAACTGGAAATACTGGAATAACAAAATGGCCAAGAGAAGAGAACATAGCCCCTGCTTTCTTTTTGGCTTTGCCCATGAAGTTGGCAAGATGGCAGCAGAGCAGGTACTGCAGGTAAGTCACCACAAGACACCCAGAAGGAAGTCTGAACACATGTGTCATTTCTAACACCCTTACCATGCGAGAGTAATTCTCTCCTAGTGAGATATTTTATGCCTTACATGCAAGGATACTCACTAAAGTGTTATTTACAAGAACGCAAAAGGAATTCAAAAACAGGAGACTAATTAAATAAGTTGCGATACACTCGCGCAGTTGAAGTATGTGTCATTATCAATAATTTAGAGTTCCAAAGAGCCCGAAGTGTGGAGACATGTTTATAATAAAATGTTAAGTAATAAAGCAGGACATGAAATCATCTGTCACATGCATAATTATTCCAATTGCATTTAAAGGACAGAGGTGCATAAATACGAATAGGAAAAAATAAAACTAAAAGAAAGTGCATTAATCACCTCTGTTCTTATGGATGGGTTTTATTTTTCCTGTGTGCTTCTTCCTATTTTCCTAAGTTTTCTACAGAAAATGTGCATTATATAGAGACTTTAAAATTTATTTTCAATTTAAAAATTCATAATAAAAGAGGACAGAGAAGTTAGGGAAGGAGAGATGGTGTTTAGACAAGGACTTGGAGCCCGTTTCGAACAAACCTGGCCTCATTCTCACAGCCCTCAGTGTCAAAATAGTGGGGAACATTTTTCCCCTTAAAGCAATTCTGCAAAATAATATTGGGTCTGATGTTTGTAGGAATACAAGTGTCCTTGGCTCCTACAAGCATGGATCAGACAAAGCAACTCAAGAACCCATTCTTGAAACCTAAGTATTAGCAGTTGCCATGACAATGTGTTAGCAAACAATTTACTAAGTACTTGAAATTTCTCCTCCACTATTGATTACTAAATGGGTATTGGAATGACCCATTATTGCAAGTTCTGTGTCCCCATCTCAGTGCCTGATCTGGCTGCAAATGGTCCCCCAATTAGGAAGCCTGGCTGTAGGCGGCTGCCATTCAAATGCTTGGTTCCCATCCAAGAAAGCAGTCATCTGGGAAAAATTTAAGCATAAACTTGCTTCTGATAAAGCAGGGAAGAGGACAGGAAAAGGCCTTGGGGAGTGCTTACTGATGATGAGGAAGATGAGCCCTGCTTTGGAAGCACTCACAATTTTTGACACCAACTTGCAGCATCAGTGAGATGGAAAACCACCCAACTGCCCTCCTCAGTCCCTCTTCTGATGCCAACATCATCATCAGCTGAGGGGGCTGGATCCCTGCCACTGCAGGTCTTTGTTCCAGAAGATTTGGGCCCCGACATTCAACTCCATATCATTCATTCAATGAAACTCCACTAAGAGCACTTGCAATGTGATGGTGCCAAGCAAGTTCCCTGTCTAACTGCCTCAAGTCTTCTACACTTGTGCACAACTCTCTTTATTTTTTTACTTATTTCTATTTAATTAATTTTTCTTTAGGAACAGGATCTTGTTCTGTTGTCCAGGCTGGAGTGTAGTGGTACACCAATAGCTCACTGTAACCTTAAACTCCTCAGCTCAAGTGATCCTCCTGCCTCAGCTTCCCAAGTAGCTAGGACTACAGGTACAGGCCACCATTCCTTTTTTTTTTTTTTTTTTTGCAGAGATAGGGTCTTACTATGTTGCCCAGGCTGGTCTTGAACTCATGGCCTCATGCGATCCTCCTGCCTCGGCCTCCCAAAGTGCTGGAATTACAGGCATGAGTCACCATGCCCAGCCCCTCATACATAATTCTTGTGACTTTCCCTCTCTATTACTCTCTATTATGAAACAAAACTTTACACCATAGCTACAACATGTGCCTTCCAGCAAGTAGCAAGATACAGCTGCCAAATAAATGAGCTGAGCTTATGATAATAGTTGTAGCTGGTATCTAGAATATAGAAGCTTTAAACAAACAACAACAACAAAAACACTCCTTATCTCTATGCTGTTTGGACCAATCAACCTTCCTCCTTCGACCCCCTCCCCATCTTAGCCACCACCACTGCCACCAACATCCTTGGCAGTGCATTAACTTAGGGTGCCAAGCTCTCAGAACAGGGGTGGGGGGAAGGAGTTTGACTTGGACAAGAGCAGCGCTAAGATTTGAATTATATCCCCTAAGTATTCATATGTTGAAGCTCTAACCCCCAGTGTCGCTATATTTAAAGGTAGGGTAGGCTCTTAAAAGGTAATTAAGGTTGAATGAAGTCATAAGGGTGGGGTCCTAATCCAATAGGATCAGTGGCTTTATAAGACGGTGAGAGATCTCCTTCTCTTTGCACACACACTCACTTAGGAAAGGCCATGTGAGGACACATGGAGAAGGCAAGTCAGGAAGAGGCTCCTCACCACAGAGAAAACTGGCCAGAACCTTGATGTGGGACTTTCCAGACTCTGAGAAAATAAATGCCTGTTGTTTGAGCCACGCAGTCTATGCATTTTGTTATGACAGCACAAGGTGGGAGCCACTGCTTCCCAAATGCCGAAGAATTAGCATGCTGGCTCCGAAGAGAAGTGGAGCCTACGTGGGCAGAGTGTAAGGACATGGTTCGGCTCTGGATGAGGTAGAACCTTCTCATAGAAGAGGCAGAACAGGCACTGTGCAGGCTTCCAGGAGACAGAAGAGAGGGAGAGGGCAAGTACACCATGACTAATACATGCCACTGCAAGACCTCCCGCGTCAAATGGGAGTTAGATGAGAGGACACAGCACAGGCACTCAACAAATATTTGTTGAAGGATTGACACGTTTTCCTTCTAACTGGACACCAGGCATGCACAGAGACAACTGACAGTTGGTTACCAGCGGGGAGGTAGGTACCAGAGACATGGCTGGTACCAGTGAGCCTTGGAATGACAGAGTAAAGAAAATCTTGTCCAGGGATTTTCATTTCAGCTACGCAGCACTAAAATTCATCCTGTCAACATTTGTCCTGACTGAATCCATCCCAGTTTTCACATGCAGCCTGGAAACTACTATCTGAGGCCACAGGAGACTCCTTGTCCCATGAATGTCACACACAGGCCTGGCTTGGGCATGAGTCCTTCAAGTTCATCCTGTCAGAGGGTGAGAAACAGAGAGGCAGACACACACAAAAGGGTTGACTATGAGAACATAGGGCTGTGCAGGTGCCTGGGGCAGACAGAAGGCAGGGTCCAGTACCAGAGATGCCGAAGACGTAGGTTAGAACCCTGGGTCTGAGCTAGAGCCAAGCCTGGGGGAAATCTGGACCTCCCCACGAGGATCCTGGACTCAAGGAAGCTCTGATAAGGGAGATGTCACTTCTCAAGGGGGCATGTGCCTGGTCTAGACCAAGAGATCAAGGTCTGGCTCAGGCTGCACGTAAAGGTGTCAGGTCTTTAAAAGGTGGCCAGTGCTTATCAAGGACAGAGAGGACAAAGAACTAAGCTGCAGCCCAGAAGAAGAGCTCCAAAAGTCAGAATGGGGTGGTTTCTGAAGGTCTGGCTGAGAAGCAAGGTGGAGGGGTGGTGGTAAGAAAGCAAGAGAGTCTGTGTCTCCCACCCTAGGTAGCATGTCCTGTTGTGCACCCTGGTCAGCATCACCCTGCTGACTTGGGTGACCAATGTGTCCCAGTTTTCCAAAGACTTTCCCAGTTTCAGCACTGGAAGCCCTGCATCCCTGGCAAACTAGGACAGCTGGTCACCCCGCTGCCAGCCCAGGCTCCAGCGGGGGCTTCACTGATCTCCTGGAGAAGGACCTTAAAAATCCTCTATCTGCCCTGGACACCTAGGCTGCTTCTGAAACAACTGTCCCTCCTTCACGACCTCCTCAACAGGTGTCTACTGCCTTTGGAATTGGATGCTGTTAATACAAAGAAAAAAACTCAAAATGGCAAGCAATAAGCATACTTCAGAATGGTACATAAACAAGGGTCCTCATCTTTGCCACATTGGTCAGCCTGCCCTCATTCTCACCTCTTCTAACCTCTCCTCTATAGGGATCCTTCCAAACCCAAAATCTGACCAAGCCTGCCCTATTTGGACCCATCCCAGGGTCTCTGTTGCACTGAGAACAGAATCTAATCTTTAATCTGGCCATCAGGCTCTTTCTGGACCAGCCTCACCCATCCGTCTGGCTTCTTTCCTGCCTTGAACGCATCAGCCTTGCCCAACTTTTCAATTCCTCCAGCCTGGCCAAGCTAATTCATACCTCAGGACCTTTGCACAGGCCAAACCTTCAGCCAAGAATGTCTTCTGCTCCCCTAGATCTTTATCCTGCCACCTACCAACCCAATTTATTTGCCTGCTCAGAAAGGCCTTTATTTTTCCTCCCTGGTTCCCTGCAAATATGATCAATTTGGTCTCCCACAGAGCACAAGCCTTCACTTCACTGCATTGCAATTTTTAAATATATCTACATGTTTGTGGGCTACCTCACTCTTCCCTGAACCCTTTGATAACAAGGACTGGAATCTAACTACATTTTTCCAGCCCTGAGCATGGTGCCAGGCACAAAGTAGGCATACAGTGAGTGTTTGTTGGTCTATTGATTGCTTGATTGACTAAACTCACCTCCCCCAAACCCTTCCATGTGAGAATACATTTTCTTCAAAGTTTTTAGCCATTATAAATGACAGACAAGATGTCTCTTTGAATTTCCAAACGCTTATCTCAAAGCTTTTAGCTTTGTCTACCAGCTCATGCCGCCAACCGGATGAGCCTCGGCAAGGTTCCTGTCAAAGCATCCCTCTTTTTGTTGATTTACTTTAAAATACAACTCAGTGGCTTCAAGTCAGAAGAAGAAGCTGCCACATCTTCAGCCTGTCCTTAAACATCTATCACCAGCCAGCTGAGGAGATGTGACTGTCATCTTCCCAACCCGACAAGATGATTTTTCTCAACCACAATACAAGCCCAGTGAGCCATACAATCATGGTGACTCCTCTATCAGCTCAACATCCTATGCGATTTTTCAGAGAATATGATTCTATCTGAAAATACGTGCAACAGTCTGGAACTCATTTTTCCCCAGTGCCTAACTTTCAGATTCCTATAAATACCAGACGGCCTTCCAGGCAGTGACGCACCTTGGAATTATCGAACAAGCATCGCTTATGACTTTGCCTTGGGCAGTGTCAAAAGGTACTGAGAATTTACCCATCTCATTATGGCATTGCTAACAGGGTCTCAGGCAGTTTTCTGGGCCTGGAAGTGTGTCAAATTGTAGTGCCAGGAATGCCTCAAATGAGAGACAGAGAAAGAAAAAGAGAAAGAGTATATGAATGTGTGCCTGTAGCTGAGGGAAACAACAAGAGTAAGGGGAATTAAACTCTTTTAACAAAGGAACACAGTTTTCAAACAAAGAAAAAGACAGAAGTCTATTGGTTATCTACTGCTGCATAACAAATTTCCCTAAAACTGAGCAGTTTAAAACAGCATATATTTATTATCTCACATTTTCTGTGGGTCAGGAATCCAGGCAGAGCTCAGCTGGGTCCTCCTTGTCAGCATCTCACAAGGCTGTAATCAAGATGTAGGCCAGGGTGTGGTCTCATCTGAAGGCGTCACTGGGGAATAATATGCTTCTAAGCTCACTCTCATGGTTGTCAACAGGACTCAGTTTCTCAGTGGTTGCTGGACAGACATATTAGCTCTTTGTGAACTATTATTGACCAGAGGCATCCCTCAGTCCCTTGCCTTGTGAGTGTCTCTATAGAGTGCCTCACAATACACCAGCTTGCTTCATTAGCAAGTAAATGAGAGGATAATAGCACCAACAAAGAGAGAATGCTAGCAAGATGAAAGCCACAGCCAGGCGCAGTGGCTCACGTCTGTAATCCCAGCACTTTGGGAGACTGAGGCAAGTGGATCACCTGAGGTTAGGAGTTCAAGACCAGCCTGGCCAATGTGGTAGAACCACATCTCTATTAAAAATACAAAAAAAGAAAAAAAAATTAACTGGGCATAGTGGCAGTGCCTGTAATCCCAGCTACTCAGGAGGCTGAGGCGGGAGAATCGCTTGAACCCAGGAGGTGAAGGTTGCAGTGAGCCGAGATTGCACCACTGCACTTCAGCCTGGGCAACAGAGCAAGACTCCATCTCAAAAAAAAAAAAAGAGATGAAAGCCACAACCTTTTGCAACCTAATCTTGGAAGTACATCTCATCACTTTTGCCATAATTTTTTTTTTTCCCAAGCTGGAGTGCAGTGGTGTGATCATAGCTCACTGTAACCTCAAATTCCTGGGCTCAAGCAATCCTCCTACCTTAGCCTCCTGAGTAGCTGGGACTACAGGCACACACCAGCACACCCGGCTAATTTCTAAATTTTTTGTAAAGACAAGGTCTTGCTATGTTACCTAGGCTGGCCTCAAACAATTCTCCTGCCTTGGCCTCCCAAAGCACTGGGATTACAGACATGAGCCACTGCACCTGGCCTGCCATAACTTACTCTTTAGAAACAAGTCTCTAGGTCCAGTCTATACTTGAAGGGAAGGGATTATACAAAGGAACGAATATTCAGAGACAGGGATTATTGAGAGTCATGTCAAGGTTTCTTTCCACAGAAAGGCTTCAGAAAATTATGATCAGAGCCTCTCTCCTAAGGCCTGGAACATAAGAGTATTTGGGATATTCGTTCATTCATTTTTCAACAAGTATGTAATGAGTGGCTATGGACCACACACTATTCTATTATTTATTTATTTTATTTTATTTTATTTTTAAGATGGAGTTTCGCTCTTCTGGCCCAGGCTGGAGTGCAATGGCATGATCTCGACTCACCACAACCTCCTTCTCCTGGGTTGAAGCAATTCTCCTGTCTCAGCCTCCCGAATAGCTGGGATTAGGCACGCACCACTACACCCAGCTAATTCTGTATTTTTAATAGAGACAGGGTTTCTCCATGTTGGTCATGCTGGTCTCGAACTCCCAACCTCAGGTAATCTGCCCACCTCAGCCTCCCAAAGTGCTGGGGGTACAGGTGACCAAACACTATTCTAAATGCTAAGTGAACAAAGGCAGAAGTGAACAAAACATATAAAAATCCTTGTCTTCATAAAGCTCCTATTCTAATGGAAGGAGAAAGACAGTAAACAGGAAAACTAGTGTGTTGGATGGTGGTAACAGCTACAAAGAAAGCAAAACAGGAAAGGGAATGCTGGGGAAGGGGTGGGGGCAAAGGTTGAAATCAACACCACATAGGAAGGGCCCCAGTGAGAAGGGGACATTTGAGCAAAACCATGAAAGAGGTCAAGAAGCAATCACATGGTTGTGTGGAAGAAGAGCATTTAGACAGAAGCTGCAGGCGCAAGGGTCCTGGGACAGGAGAAGGAAGCCAGGGGCTGGAGTGGAGTGACAGAGACAGAGTAGTAGGAATACGTGAACAGAGGTGTCGCGGGCATATCACGGAAAGCCTCACAGGCATTTGTAAGGACTTTGGTTTTTATGGCAAATAAGATGGAAAGCTACTGGTGGGGGGTGGCCTGAGACATAGGAGTAATATAAACTGTCTTATAGCTTAACAGGTCTCCTCTTGACTATGGGGTTGAAAACAAATTTCAGTGGGGTGACAAGGGCAGAATGCAGGAATTCACTGAGGAGGCTGCAGCTCTACTCTAGATGAGAGCCAATGATGACTTAACCCGGGGCAGCAGCACAAGAGGTGGGTAGGTTGGCTTCTGGATATATTTTGGAAGTACAGCCTAAGGATTTGCTGATGGGTTAGATGTGGAGTGTGAAGGCAAGAAACAAAGAAACAAGAGATAGTTCTAAGGTTTTGGCCCTAGCAACTGGGAGAACAGAATTGAAGATTCATTTAATTCTAAACGAAGTAAAGACCAAGAGCTCAGTTTTGGAAGTGGCAGAAAACTAGGGTGATCGTTAGATCAAAGTCAGAACCTCGAAAGCTTCGGCCCTGCATCTGGATGATGGAGCACAGTCCACACAGCACACTCAAGCCTCAGTTTCTTCACTGTACCTGCAAATGCCCAACACCTCCTAAGTCCCACATTTAACTAGCAGCCCATCCCTGTGCCGTGGGACTCTCGGCTTTACACGTTATGTGTACATATCATATTACTGTACAATAACTCAAGTCTTGCTGTATAGGCAAATCATAAAACTATTCCGAGAGGATAGATTACTTGAAGCCAGCATTTAATGTGCAGCTATTACATGCCAGGCACTATCCAACACACTGCTCCTTTGTTATCCACATGTATACACAGGTACTAGGTGTCATAGGATCTCTAGCAGTCAGAGACTGTGGCTCTCAAGCTCCTTGGCAGTAGGCTGGGGTCATCTTTCCCATGCGTACCTGTGTTTCTCTGCGTTAAGATTTTCGGAAATGAGGGCCATGTCTGGGAATCTGTTTACTACTGCAGTTATTCTGAGCAAGACAGTCTCTCCCTGTAAACCTTCAGTGATGGGAACCTCACGACCCCATAAGGCAGCCCCCTCCAATGTTATAGCTAGTTCTCAGAAAGTCCTCCCTTTTTATTATCAGCCCAAAGCGAATCCTATAGTTTCTATTCATTTGCTCCAGTTCACCTTGTAGAGCCACCAGAGAAAATTTCCCCTGCCTTCCAAATCACAAGCTTTTAGAGAGTTGAGAGCAGCTCTTCAATCTTCATTGGACACTGATGAGAAGAGTGCCAGCTAAAATCTGAGACACACTCTGTGAATCACACTTGGTAAAAGTGTTTTCACAAACATTATCTCATTCACCATCCATAATCACTGAAGATTAACTGCAAAGCATCATTTAGCTATTACTTCTAAATGGGGGAATGAATGGGAAAACTCCTGGAAAATTTTGTGATAATGTCAGTCTGTATCATTGTTCCCAGTCTGCAGATGAGAACATAAGCAACTCAGATAGACTAAGTGACTTCAAGATTACCTTTAAGTAACTAGTGTTAAAAGATAATCTTCAAAACATAATAAAATCGTGACTCATACAGATATAAAATAAATATGTGTTAAAGATTTTATCATCAATGATTTATCAAACATTTTATCAATGGATTTCTATCATTAATCAAGGAAGATTAAAAAGATGCTACAGGTGGTTTAAAAGAAAACCCAAAGAACAGACGCAGCTAAAAGAAATATTTAAATGGGTGTATGAATGGATGTAAAATTTTTTGAGGGGGAAGGTTGGGTGGCTCAGTTGAACCTCTACTAGACAGGATGGAATGGGCATATCAGTGATCTATAACTCATAAAACTGTAAAACAGGTTCCATAAAATCAAAATCAGATACCCAGGAAGGATTATCCCTAGAGTCTAGAGCTAGATAATTATTGTTTTCCACCAAAGCACCATTTTCTCCCGTACCCTAACATAGCTATGATCTGAACATGGTTCTTTATAACTCTTTGCCCTCTAAGAAAATCTGTTTAAAACATTCACTGACTTTTTTTCAGGCCCAATCATAATATAGATGGGCCTTCAGTGGCTGGCAACATATGAGAGAAGGAGCAGAGGCGCTGAAGAAGAAAGAGTTTGGCAAGGACAGTTAAGTTCCTGCTTCTGCATTTTTCCATGTCAGTAAGAGCCTTTCCCTTCCTCTCTTCCCCAGCCTGTTTCTCACTTAATAAAGAGTTGTGCAGAGTATTTCTAGCCTAACTCCCTCCCCCGCATGCTTGCTAGAGAGTGCTCCATTGTGCAATGAAAGAAGGTAAGGGGTTATGCATGTTTTTGGTTTTACTGAAAGTCTATAGTGTTTCAATAGTCCCTTTGTTCTCTCTCTCAATAGTTCCTGTGTCTTAAGAAATTACAAATTTTCATTCTTCCTATGGCATTAGTAGTTTGGAACAGAAAAGGAAGGAAAGAAAAGAAAGCAATTAAAAAATAAAGTTCTTAGGCTTAAGAACGGCATTTATAATAACTTCACAGGTCTAACCTGCACTTACTGCCGGCAGTTTAAACAGAAGGTTCCTTGAGAGGTGAGCAATAAAGAAGCCATTTAGTACTTGATCTCCAGAGAGGTTTTTATCAACTCACTTGTCCCCTTAACCACCACTGGTTTCTGTATAATCCATAGAAAGACGAGACAAACCAACCAACTCGCTCACATTTGCATGGGCCAGACCTCTTATTAAATGAGTTTTCCCCAAATGGCAATGCTTAGCATACTCTGATGGCAAATGCTTAAATATTTCGTCAATTTCAATGGGGTATCAATTTCCCCTGCCAAGCAAAGTGGCCTTCCAGGCTAATCTGGGGTGATGGAGGGGATCCAATTCCAAAGTAGAGTGTGATTCTGAATACATATGTCTTTAATTCCAGGTTTGCTCATCACTCCTGCCATCTCAGCCCATGCTTCCACCAACACTGGCTCAGAAGTTGGAAAAGATAAAGATTCTATTTCTGTTAGACTGAGAGACAGAGCTTGTCTATCTTCCCCCCTCCTTTTCCTTTCCTTCTTGAGGGCAAGGCCTGTCTTGTTACTCTCTGTATCCACTGTCTCATTCAGTACCTAGCTCACGGTGCTGAGACACTGTTTGTTCAGTCAAATGCAACTAAATCCGTTGTTTTGTCTTTTTCATTCATTCACCTAGTATTTACTTGAAACTTACTAGGCTCCAGGTTCTCAGCTAAGAACTGGGGCCATGGCAGTGACTCAAACAAGGTTTTTTGCCTTCAAAGGGCTTATGTTTTAGTAAGAAAAAAAGACACCAAAAAATGAGTGAATAAATGATATTATTATTAAAAATAGCATTTCATGTACAAATAAGGGCTCAGAAGTAAAAAGGTAGGGTAAAGTGATGGAGTGGTAGTTTTGACAGGGAAGATAATTCACCTTACCTTCATCTGTCTGTCTAATAGATAGATAAATAGATATAATCTTATCCATTCAGAGAGTACCTGTTGGACAGAAAGATGATCTTCACACTCAACACCACTATTCTGTCACCCACTGAGAGCAATGGATAAGAATAGACTAGCATTTATTGAGTGTCTACTGTGTGTCAGCCATGGTGCCAGGCTTTTAATACATAATATCTGCTTTAATCTTTAAAATATAATCTCCCCAGGAGATAGTCCTTATTACTTTAGTTCTACCAGTGAGGATACAGAGGCTCAACGTCATTAAAGTACCTTATCTGAGATCACCTCTCTATATTGCCTGATATCTCCACCCATGGTGGAACCAAGATTTGAATATAGTTTCTTCTACCTCTAAAATGCACACTTTGTATGTTATACTTTACTGGCTCTGGACCTCAGGCATTATGCCAGATATTTTGGGAGATGTAAAATGTTCAGCTAGCAGCCTTTGATGTTGTCAAAGAGCTCACAAGCTCACTGGGGAAATGAGTTGTATTCGCATAGCCATAACCAAGGAAAAGAAGACATGTATTTCAAGAGAGATAAAAACTGATGGACTAGAATAACCAGAAAAGCAACATGAAAGGGTAAAATGCATCCAACAAGACAGGACAGACATGGAAATCAGAGATGAAGTTGAAGAGGAGATGCAAGACTGTTTATACATTGGAGCACTGACAGTATTAGGCATGAGTGATACAGTCATATGTGATGTCTGCTCTTAGGTGAAAAAAAAAAGAAAAAAAAAAAAGCTCACACCTAGCTCAGACACAAGGGAACCAGAACATAATGTGCATCTCCCTGAGGAAGAGTCCAGAAAGCCACAAGTATGCTTAGAAAATAAAAACCCCACCATATGGTTTTACCTTCCCATGAAGCTGGGTACATTTCAGCACAAAAAAAAAGTGGGGGGATTTCAGCTGGGCGCAGAGGCTCACACCTGTAATCCTGGCACTTTGGGAGGCTGAGGCAGGTGGATCACAAGGTCAGGAGTTCAAAACCAGCCTGGCCAATAAGGTGAAACCCCATCTGTACTAAAAATACAAAAAAAGTAGCCGGGTATGGTGGTGCGTGCCTGTAGTCCTAGCTACTCAGGAAGCTGAGGCAGAAGAATCGCTTGAACTTGGGAGATGGGGGTTGCAGTGAGCCGAGATCATGCCACTGTATTCCAGCCTGGGCGACAGAGCAAGACTCCATCTCAAAAAATAGTAATAATAATAATAGGATTTCTGTTATGGGATTCTACCTTGAGTTCCTTAAATTCCACAGATTTTATCGCTAGGCAAGTCTGGTCCTCAGCAAAATAAAAGTGGAGAAAAGAGCTTCAAAGTCCACTCAGCTGGAAGGAGCTTACCTCTCAGAGCTGCAGTTTCCTCATCAATGAAATAAGATGGTGAATCAAAGAATCCAAAAATCATTGTTAAGATTAAGAGATGTCATCAGGCAAAGGACTTTGCATAGTACCTGGCCCATACCAGATGCTCAATAAATGTAACTTCCAATCTCCCTCCCCTGACTCCCCTTTTCTGTAAAATATGCCTGGTCATCTATAAAATTTGCAATTGTCTTGCCTCTTCCCTATCCCTTTTTCAATACAGATATTCAATGGGTCATAAAGTCCTACCAATTTTCCTGTTCACCATTTCATTCACATACAGTCCCTTCTTTTCATTCCTATGACTCCTGACCTGGCTCAACTGCTATGGCTTCTTAACCTGACTCCACGCTACGTGTTTGTACCCTCCAGTCCTTCTGAGCCCCAGATCAACCATCCTAAAACATCCTTTAATGATGTCACTTAGTGAGACAGCAGAAAGAGAGAGATGGGACTTCAACTTCACAGGCTGTTCTTAGATGCCCAGGTTGGTAGTGAACTCCTGGAGGTTAGGAAACGAACTATTAGCAAAATGGGAACATTCTCCAAGTAGAAAATTAGGCTGATGTCAAACAATTTCATGAGCTTTAATGGATAGGAGGCAACATGATATTGGGCATGACATGCTTAAAAAGCATTGCTTTCAATGGCCCAGAAAGTGTCATGAAAGAGGCCACATCAAAGTAGCTCTTCTTTAGCACATTACAATTGAGAAGTCATTCCTCCCACTAAAAAAGGCAAAATGCAACTCTTTACAAGCGATAGGGATAGAAGAAAAGAGTTGAGCCCGGAAGAAAGAACACTCAGGCTGCAGAAACACTATGGCTGCAGTCGGAGTGAAATACAGGCCACCCAGGGGGAGCTACTGTCCTGTGAAGTCCAACGATAGGGATCTGATTCCCAAAATATCATGCAGTATCTGCAGAGGCCCAGCTCAAAGACATCCTGAAAATAGTACTTCTTATGCCATGTCCATACTGGCCGGCTGGGTCAAGAGGAGGATGGGGCACTAGGGCAACCAAGAGCAAAGGCAGGTCATTTTAACACCCAACCCATCCAGAGTTTCCAGAGAAGAACATATACAAACAAATGACACAACTCAAGTGTGGTATTTCTAAACAGGATATGCACTGGGCTTAAATTTCTTTTCCCTGTGGAAGACTTCCCCATCCAAAAACAGAACAGGCTGGGTACCCCACCACGTGCTCTTACTATACTTCACCTTCATAGCCTTTATTGTTTTTCAGATTGTCTAGATGTTTATCTAAAGTGTGTCTCCTTACAATAGACTAAGAGTGAAAGGAGAGCAGAAGCTTTATCTTATTCTCTCTCCTATACCTGGACTCAGCTTGGGGCTTGGCACTTGGGGAACATGGCATGGGCGTATGATTGCTGGCTCTGGGTTTTGACAGCCTAAGTTCAAACCCTATCTTCACTAAATGTGGCTAAATGACCTTTAGCAAGCGGCCAACTCTTCCAAGCCTCAATATTTTATCCTCAAAATAGGGATAGTGAAGGTACTAACCATCAAGTTGATAGAGGATTTTAAGAAGTAATAGACGTAAAATATTTAGGTATTCCCCAGCATATAAGAAGTGTTCAATAAATGTTTATTATTATTAACTACTTTGGTCAGGACTCTATAAATACTCATTGAATTAATAAAGAAAAGCTTACACTAATTGCATATTAAACTCTGCAACAGAGACTTGGCATCCACAGATGTCAATATTTAGCACTTCCACTTTGCATGAGAAGGGCCAATGGTTTGTTGTCATTTACAGTTTTTCTGTTGAAACCATTTCACTCATCCATTTATTTAGATCAAAACCCAGACACGACTTGAGGAAAAGAGTCTTTCAACAGGGGTTCACACCTCAGCCAAGATTGGCATTCCAAGAATATCCAGGCAGACAGAAGCCGAGTTGCCTGGCTGCCAAAAAGGCTGGGGTTGGGAAAATGTCACAGTGCGGAAGATGTCCCAAGAAGTCCCCAGACACTCAATGGATATCATCCTAGGGCAGTAAGATCAGAGATCATCAGCTCCTGGAAGTGACTCAACCGCTCTAAAGCCAACCATTTTTGGGGATTGGCTTGTGAATGGATACGCACGCAGAGCCTTCGGGTCAGAAGCTTGTGCCCAATGCCTAAAGTTGAGCGGGGGCAGGGAAGCTTGACCTAATGAGAAGAGCTGTCCACTGAAGACTAACTTACTCTTCCTTCCTCTCCCAGGTGCCAGGCATGAGCAGCAGCAGTCTCTCCTAGGACACTCCTACCTCCGAGGGGCTTCAGTCCTCTGGAATGATGCAAATCAGGCACAGGGATGAGGAAGCACAGCCTCCAACCCAGCCTGAATCTCTCGCTTTCCTACAACCCCTTCTTCCTCCATGAGGGATTTGAAGCCATCTGCTTCACCATACACCATCCAGTTAATCTCTTTCAACACACAGTTCACCTCAATAAACCTTCCTGAGGCCGGGCACAGTGGCTAGCACCTGTAATCTCTGCACTTTGGGAGGCCGAGACAGGAGGATCATTCCAGCCTGGGAGTTCAAGACCAGCCCGGGCAACATAGCAAGACCCTGTCTCTACAAAAAAAACTGAAAAACAACTAGTCTGGTACAGTGATGCATGCCTGTAATCCCAGCTATTTAGTAGGCTGAGGCAGGAGGATCACTTAAGCTCAGGAGCTCAAGGTTACAGGGAGCTATGATGGCACCCCTGCACTCCAACCTGGGTGACAGAGCGAGACACTATATTAAAAAATAATAATAATAAACAAAATAAAATAATAAAATAAAATAAACCTCCTCAAAATTAAGCCCCCACTTCCCAGAAAAGCTCTGCGTTTTTCCACCTCCAGTAACACCTTCCACATTCCTGTGTCCACTCTCTTGCCACTGAGTCATGAAGACTTCTGAGAAACACACAAGGGAGGGGAGAGACAACATCACAGTTTAGGATTTTAGAGCCATGGGGGGCAGAAAGTGCTTCTGCTGGAATTTCTGTCTTCCTAGGCAGACAAGCAAAGGAAACGCTGGCTTCCACATGGAGAGGAATACAAGAACCTTCAAATTGGTCTTCCTATCCCACTCACGAAGCTCTCCAAACCGCTCTTCCTCCCAATAGCAGTGACATTCCTCAAACAAAAATCCAATCACACCAGTGCCTGCATTGGCCTCCCTTTAATCCTGGAATAAAATCCAAATTCCTTGAGATGGCCCACCAGGCCTACCTGAAGAACATCTCAATTCTATTCCTCCAAATTTACCTGCAGCTATTTTCCACTGGCTGTTCCCTGGCTTCATTGGTCTTCCTACAGTTCCTTGAACAAGCCACACTTTCTCCCAGCCCAGAGCCTTTGCACGTGCTATGCCCTCCATCTGGAAACTTCCCCACTTTTCACATGACCAAGAGAAGAAAGTGCCTTCCTGTTCGCCAGGTCTCAGTTTACATATCATCTCCCCAGAGAATCTGTCCCAACTACCATATATAAAGCTCACAGTTGGAGGCTATCCACATTAAGCTCTTGGTTGGTTTTAGTCCCAGTATTTATTGTAATTTGCAAATATGTGTCTGTAATATCTTACCTCCCAGTGGCGTATATGCTTCATGAAGGCAAAGAATATTGTTTATCTGAGTCGCTGTTTATTCCCTGTGCCTCGTACACAGTAGGAGCTCAATAAACTCACTGTATGAATGAATTAATCCACTCCACATTTTTAGGGAGAAAATGAACATTCACCAGTGTCATTTGTGACCAGACATTATAAAATGTGTGTGTGTATATATATATGTGTGTGTGTGTTATATATAGTATATATTATATTTATATAAAATATGTAATATTTATATATATACTTTATATATTATGCAAAGATAATATGTATCTTTACATTTATTAAAATATAACTCTAAAGATACATAGTATGTATGCAAGTATTAATGAATTAATTTATCTACATTGATCTAACTGATTGGCCTCACCGTTTCCATTTTGCAGATGAGGAAACTGGAGTGTGAGAGGTTAAATAAATTGCCCAAAGGCACACAGCTAATAAATGACAGCTGTTTGAGTTGTGCCAACACCAATCACAGCTCTGGATAGTTTATCTCAGTTCTGGGATTAAAGGCAAGTGTCCAAGAGCTCCCCGCAGTAGAACACAAACAGGGTATGGTGAGTACAACTGGGCTCATTTTCTTCCCCTGCATCTGCGGAGCCCACCTGGGTGTAAGGCCCCCGGAGAGGCTCACCAGCCGCCACACCCCTGTAATGGCCACTGGCAGGAAGGCTTCCTCTCCCCTGTTCTACTTTATATCCTGCAGGAAGCCGGCCACTAAGGAGGATTTAACCGTGTCTGCCAGAGTGTCTGCTGTTTCTTCTGGGACTAATCTGCCATGAAGTAGATGCAAAGCTTCATTTATCACTTCCAATGAAACATGGAAGAGATAAAACCCCAGCGGATGCTCCCTGCTTCCAGTGTCCAACAGGGCAGGGCTTGTCCCATCAGGGCCTCTAAGGTGCCTGTTTCCCTGAGGGAGGGCCCCTCCTCCCATGTCACAGGGCCATTGTCCCTTGTGCTGGGCCCAGGGCTGTGTGGTCTGGATCAGGCCAGCTGACCTGCTCTGTCCACCAGGGTCCTTCATTTTTAATGAGGTAAAATTCTCATAACATAAAACTACTACTTTAAAGTACACAATTCAGTGGCATTTAGTATGTTCACAATGTTGTACAATCACACTTCTACCTAGTTCCAAGACCCTTTCATCACCCCCAGAGAAGACCCCTGACCCATTAAGCAGTCACTCCATTTCCCCTTCCCCAGCCCTTAGCAACCAATAATTTGCCTTTTCTGGACATTTCCACAATCGTATCATGCACATGGAATTATACAATATGCAACCTTCTGTGTCAAGCTTCTTTCACTTAGAATAATATTCTAGAGAGTCATCCACAATGTAGCTGGGATTACTATCTCCTTGCAAGTTTTGGCCCCTGGCCAGTTAGAGCTGTCAAGTCAGAGAGCAGCACAGACAGAGTACAGAGCTGACAGCCAGCCTTTTCTCAACCTCCTCAGACCCACTAACAAATGGGGGCATCAGAATCATTGCACCTGGAAATGTTCTCCTTCTGCAACAGGTGGGCGATCCCTGGGGGGAACTTGCCCCCAAACAATGAATCACCCTGAGGAGTGCCACAGCAGATGGCAGGGCCCGAATGTGGACCAGACCCATTCAGGACACCAGAGTCCAGCCCTGGCCAGTCCTGGGAGGTCCAATACTCACAACGAGAAAGGAAAAATCTTAATATTTACATACCTGGACACTTTTGCTAAAGAAAAGCAAACCCAGAAATCTCAAGAACTAAGCAACCCCAAAAGTTTAAACTGTGCTATATTTTAAGTACAACAGATTGTGGTCTGACCTCACTGTGGCATCAGCAAAGGATGTTACATAAATGACAGAGGGTCAGAATGTTATCAGTTCCTTAGACAGGGCCCCTGAGTTGTCACTATAAATACAACCATTAGATTCTCTGGCAAAAAATTCAGTCTCAGTACTAAACACCCATTACCTCCTAGTGGGAGTATCAGAAACATGTACCATATATACTGGTATAATTCTTGCCCTAAATCTTCCCTTCTTTCTTCACTCAATGTCATGGCAACTTCCATCCAACATGAAAACAGCAGGATTTACAACGGGGTTTCTCAACTTCAATCTCCACACTATTGACATTCTGAGCAAGGTATTTGCCCTGGAGTTGTCCTGTGAATTTTACAAATTTTAGCAGCATCCCTGGCCTCTACCCACTAGGTGCCAGGAGCACCCCTCCCACAGTTCTGATAGCCAAAAATGTCTCCAGACAGTGCCAAATGTCATCTGAGGGTACACCATCAAGAACCATCCACTTCGAGTCAGGTCAAAGAGAGCAGCTACAGGGAGATTTCTGACCGAGGTTGCACGAGAATTGCAGGTATGGGATTTTGAGCCGTGCTTCCAGAATTAGGTGAATTACAATCAACTCTGAATTTTCCAGGGGCCAATTATTCACATTCACCCAACCCCTGTGCCCATGCTACCTGCATTCCACCCAATTCCCAGCCACTCACAGGCAGCTGGCATGATGGGAGACAAAAAGAAATTTGGAATCAAGAATGTAGGCTTACAGGAAAGTTGGATTATTTTATTTTGTTTAGACTTAGAGACTTGTGCTTGTTAAAAATGCATCCTCCCTGCATCTTGCAAAGTTTCAATGCTGCCCAACCTTCCCCCAGCCCCTGGTGGCAGAGTCACTGAAGAAAAGGGAAGGGGTCCCCTTCCTCTCGTCTGTGGATGGCGGGAATTCTCTCCTGTTCTCGGTAGAGCAGGGACATTCTAATGCTTCCCCTCTCCTTCCAGAGGCCAATCTCCTTCAGGCAAATAGACAAGGAGAGAGGTCTTCTCTGGGGGACCAGGTCAAACAATATCGCAATGTTTGAGGGCACAGAAGAACAACATATACAGAATAAGAGAAAGCATTGCTTTCATATTACAGTAAATAAAGTTTAAAAATCCCCTTAATGTCTCTTTCACTCCAGCCCTTGCTCCTTTTCTTTCCTCCCCTGGACACCAAACTTCATGCAAGAGTTGTGCTCATTCAGTTTGTCCACCCTCATACCTTTCACTCACTCTCCAATCCAGTGCATGAGGCCACCCCACCCCAGGACTCCCTGAAATTGTCTTCCCAAGGTCACCGATGAGTATCTCTACCTTGGCACTGAATCTAATGACCACCCCTTCATCCTTATCTAGGATATAAAATTCATGAGAACAGGAAATTATGTCTGTCTTGTCCACTTTTGTATCCCTAGTACTAGAACAGTGCCCGGCACATAGTAGGTGATCAATACACATATTTCTTGAATGAATGAATGAATGAATGCATGAATGAATGAACGAATGAATGAGTGAATCCCACTTGACTTCTGCAAGGTATTTCCAATGCTGACCACTCTCTCTCTCTTTGTATTCTTCCCTTGGTTTCTAGAAAGTGACATGCCAATGGTTTTCCTCCTACCTCCCCGAGGACTCCATCCATCTCAGCCTCTTTACGGTGTCTGCTTCCTTCACTGATCCATGAGCTGCTCTTCAGGGCCCTGCACCAGGACCCCTTCTCTTCTCACTCAACAACACTCTTTTCCCAAACTATGTCATGGCTTCAGTCACCACCCAGGGAGTGCAGTACTGTTTGAGCTTCCCTTCATCTTTTCATCATTTGTATCTAGGAACACCTGTTTCATCCTCTGGAGAACTACCCCTTCCCACTCCAGCCTGCCCTGGATATGGACACATATCTCAGGGTTGGCTTCTCAGAGCCTCACCTGCCCCTGGTCTGAGGGAGCAGCTCAGGGATGGTCATGTGGCCCAATACAAGCCAATGCAAGTGTGGCCCAGGATTTGAACGGTTGGTGATGAAACTTCCCTCTTTTCCAGTGAGCTTAGAGAAACAGGGATTTGGCCATCTTGCTTCCCTAAGAAAGAGTGCGTCCAAGAGTTCAGCCAGCTCACAAAAAAAAAATGCAAAGTGGAGAGAGGAGAGAGAGAGAAAGATCTGGAACTGGAACTATTGACCTCATGTGAGCCCTTAAATTCAGTAATGCTTGAAGGACCCCACCCCAGGAGTTTCCAAGTAAATGATCCAATAAATTTACTTTTTGTTTATGCCATTTTGGGTTGGAGTCTCTCATGGATAACCAACAGCCCCAGCTAGAGCAATGACTGCCACATCTGTATCACCAGGCCTGATTCAACACTGAGCATCAGACCCACATATGCAATTGTCCATGGACATTTTTATGACCTCTGCCAAATGGACAGGCTGCTGGAAACACACTCTCTGAAGCAAAATCTGGTTTGATTAGAAGAGTTCCTCACCATGTACACAACCGACCCCCCATGTTGTCCTTGTTCCACTGTTAGATATCTTGCCAACTACAACCCTATTACAAATGTTGACTTCCTCACCGCTATGACTTCACCCCATTGCTAAAATCAGAAACTTGGGATGCTTCCATGGGGGAAATTTATCTCCAAGATGTCTGCCATCAATTCGTTGCCTCCCTGGACATGCATGTCATTCTCAGCTAAGAGGTAGGGCCTATTCCTTCTCTCCCTTTGCATCTGCTCTGGCCTTAGATCTCGCTCCCCACCCCCAATAGAATGCAGTAGTAGTGATTTTCTGGGACTTCTCAGGCTAAGTCATAATAAACTTCACAACATCCACTGCCACCAAAGAAGCTGGACTATTCTGAAGTGGCTGTGATGGAAGGAAGCCCAAACTAGCTGCAGGAAGAAGCCGTGTAGAGGCAGAGCGCTATGTCAACTAGCCTCCAGCTATTCCACTTTTCTCAGCCCTGGTGCTAGCCATGTGAGTAGAGCAGCCATTCTTGGATATTCTAGCTCTAGCAAATGCCACTTGAAGAAGAAGCAAGGCTCCAGTCATACAGATTCATTTGAGCTGGCCAGCCATTTTTGCCTTTGATCCACCCCAGTGGAAGCATCAAACATATGGAGTGGAGACAAACCTTTCCAATGCACCTGCTCCAATTCATGACCCATGGAATCACAAACATATTAAACAGTTGTTGGTTTACATTATTAGGTGTTGAAGTACCTTGTTATGCAGCAAAGATAACTGAACCACTCAGCTAATTTTTATGTTTGCCAAACCATTCCTGAAATGTATCCAAAACCAAACACTACTCTTTAAGGTCACCCTGGCCAGAAAAATCTCTATTGTAGAACGGAGACAAAGTTATTGATTTGCCTGTCTTGCTCCCTTACCATACCTTGTAGTATTCCAGGGCTCGGCACAGTGGCTGGTACTAAGATATCCAGTATGTATCGATGAACGAATGAAAGGAAGGAGGAAGGCCTGAGTGCCACTGCCCTCCGTGAAAATGTTCTGTGAGTCCTAGAACTAACCGTCTCTTTGGGACTCTGTAGCAGCAAAGCAGTACTGCAAGTGTTATTATAATAACAGTGACAGAATCCAAGCCTAGTAATCATTAACCATCCCCAGGAGAGCTAGTTAGCTAGCAAAGAAGAAAGCCCCCTCCTCAGGGTTAGGAGCGCTGGTGCCCTGACGGCACTTGGCTTCAAACTGAACTCCCCGCGCCTTCTCACAGAGCTGATCTGTCTATAAAATTGGTGGTTTCTATAGAAACAGAAGCACTGTAGTAAAGCGAAGGGAAATCGTACATTCTGTCAGCGTACGGAGATCAATCCTGTTCTTATATGGGGCCAGGACTCTTTCACGCTTTATTTTTGAGCATCTCAACTTTCATTTCCATCCCAGCCATCTCATCTCATATTTATGAGGCTCCTGCACTGGTAATCTTGTCCCTTCTCACCTAGCTGCCTTTGTTAACTATGACCATGGGCAGAAGTCTGTGGAAACAGCGTGGAATCCCTGACATCCCCTCATGGTGCCAATAGCTCCAAACTCCCAACCTAAGAGGCAGAACTGGGATCCCTGGTGTTCTGGGGTGGCAACCAAGATGGTGGACTGAGACACTACAGAGGAGGCACCACAGCCTTCTACATAGACATTAGAAAACCTACTCTGTAATTGGGTACGTGTTTTACATGTCTACACCTTAGCTTTAGACTGTCTCCATGCTCTTAAATATTAATATGTCTGCAATCTCTGTTTTGCACCCCAAAGTGCAAGTGGCTTTCTAGCAGGCAAGGAGACAGAGTTTAGCTTGTATCTGAATTGCTCATGCTGTCTCTGATCATCTACAGAGAAAATTAGAAAAGGCACAAGTTATATTTTAATATTTTAGATGAAGGTCCAAATTTTGAGGCACATGTTAACTCATGAAAATTGTCTGCTTTAATCAAGATTCACTCTTAAAATAAGAAATAGTGTGATGTTTTCTTCATCAAAGAGCACTTTTACATCTGACCGAACAGCACTAAACGTATTTTGCCTTTCTCCTGTTCTAACAAATGGCTGGTTGATGAATAGAAATAAAATGATAGATGGATGAGAGAATGAAGGATGGATGGAGGGATGCATGGGTGGGTATGAATCATGGATGTGTGGATATATGAGAGATGGATGGGCAAACAGGAGATGGATGAATACGTGGGTAGATGGATGGGTGGGTGGATGGATGGATGGATGCATGGAGAGGTGGATGGACAGGTGGACATGAATTATAAATGTGTGGATGGATGATGGATGAGTAGACAGGGGATGAGTGGATGGATGGGCAGATGAATGGGCAGATGGATGGATGGATAGATGGGGGAAGGATAGATGAATGAATAAATAGATGGGTGGGTTGGTAAGTGGGTGGATGGATGGATGATAGAGAAATCACCCATCAGGATAATTTTTCTAAGATGTAAACCTAATCATCCATCCATTTATTCATTTACATTTTTGAGCACCTACTATGTACCAGGCAAGATATTAAAAGCACTGAGGAATCAGCACTGGATATCTGAGATAAGGTCCCAACCCTTGAGGACCTAAGATTTCAATATCTTTAAAGCAGTAAATAGATTTAAGGCAATAAGAGTGGGTACAGGGAGAGGAGTGCATCATCTATCACCATGGTCCAGGTGAGAGTTGATGGTAGCTTGGTCTAGGATAATGGCAGTGGATACAAGGAGGGAGAAACAGATTCAAGAGTTATCAGCAGCCCTTGATAGCTGACTGAATTATACAGCCCTGAGTCTAAATCTCAGTTCAGCCACTTACACGCTGTGTAAGCCTCAATTTCCTCAGCTGTAGATTGTGGATAATTGTACCTATCTCCCAGAGTTGCTATGAGGAATAAATGAGATGAAGTACGTGAAAGAGTCAGACATAGGGCCTGGCCAAGAAAATGTTTTTAACACCAAAAGCCTCCATTTTAGGGAAAGATACCCAAACCCCTGTTTCTTGATCCCAGGCTGAGCTGTGAGGAATATTAAACGCTATTAGTGCTGAACAGTAGTCAGAAGGTCAAGAGAGACTCAAAGGCACAGCAGGGCAGGGTCATGTGGCCATAGTGTCCAGCCTACTTCCTCCCCTCTTCCAAGGATGCAACCAGCTGTGTGCCACAAGTCTGCTCCACACCACGTCTGAGTCCACATGTCATGCCACCATGGCTAGCCATTAAAACCACTTCAGAAGCCTGGGCCCATCCATCGCAGCGCAATCATCAAAATTGAACTTCCATGGAGCCAGAATCAAAGGGCTGCATAAACTAGTATTGTGTCCTCCTCCATCAGAATCATCTTGCCTCTGCATAGCCATGAAGCACAGCCAGAACAAAAATAAGAATAACTAGGCAGAAATCTAAGCAAAATAGTGTAGGAGCAAAAAGCAGGGACACCAGAACAGGTAGACCGCCTAGTTTAAACCTCACTTCTGCCACTTACTAGCTGCATCACCCGGGACAATCTGCACAACATCTACGTGCTTCAGTTTCCTTATCTGTCAAATGGGAATAAGTACTTTCTTCTAGGCTTATGATGATAACTAAGGTGTGCAAATATGTAATGCAGCTGGAACACCACCTGGAATACAGTAAGTAATATATAAGTGTTTGCTCTAGTTCACTGCCAAGCACTAATATGCTCCAGTTACCTCACTGAGTACACAAAACGGACCAAAATGGACTATTCCATTTCGTCCACATGACAATCCTGAGAATGGGTTATAAAGCAGGGCGTCTGGAAACAGATCTACCAGCATCTTGCTTTATGACCTTGGGCAGACAAAGAATCTCTCTGAGACTCTTTTTCTCACCATTAAAATGGGTACAATAGCACTAACAGCAGGTACCTAATAAATGAGAGGGTGGATTTTATTTTGTATATACTCTTAAACAAAATCTTAGGCTGGATCAATAGTCCCTTTGCAGGCACAGATCTGACCCCAGCAAAGCCATTACCTCCACTTCCATGCCCTTCAGTTCATGGCTTAAATGGGTTTCTTTCCCACCAGGCTTTCTCTTTCTAACAACACTCTGTGCTGCTGCAGAATCTGCAAAGAAAACTGGACCAAGTCAACCCAAAGGAAGTTCTGAGCGTGGAGGAAAGGAAACCAAATCTAAACTAAATGACAGCTCCCTCGAGCAGGTATCCTGAGAGTCAGCAGAGGGGCAAGGCTGCATCAAGGTGGGGAAGGTAGAAAGAGTTGTGCCTTCTACCACTGCCAAGGTCTCAGCCAGCAGGTACACAGTAAGGCAGGCATGGCCACCCACAGTGTGTAGAAGACTGAGGCTCAGAGATGTTAAGAAATGTACCAGAGGTCACACAGCTCAGTAAGAGGTAGAGCTGGGATTCGAAAGCAGATCTAACTCTCCAACTGCCCCTGCCATGGTACCCACCGCCATCCCTAGGTGAATCACACAAGATAAAAGCATAGGTGAGTCTGTAGTTAAGCTCTAACTTGTTGTTCACTTGAAGAAGAGCTCAGATGACCTCTGTTCCCCTGGGGGTGGGGCAGGGGGCAGGGGGAGTATCTTCTCATCTTCTCACTTCCACCTGCAGTTAACCCTGTAGAATAGAGTCTACCACACTTCCCGAAGAGCCTCTGGCCCCAGCACTCAGATGAGTCATCCATCTAAAGCTGCCCAGTCCATGGAGAAACTGAGCCCTCTCGTTTATGTAACGGCAGCAGAATTCTATCTTGCCAATTTCTTAAAGTCTCTCCAGGGAAGACCTCAGATGACTGAGCCTGGCTACCGGGGTTTCTCAATGTTGGTATTATTGGCATTTTGGACCAGATTATTCTCGGTTGTAGGAGGCTGTCCAGTGCTTTGTAAGATGCTTAGTAGCATCCCTTTCCTCTTTCCACTGGATATCATTAGTACCCCTTTCAGTTGTGACAAGCAAAAATATTCCCAGAATGGCCATATATCCCTAGAAGTGAAAAATCACCTGAGATTGAGAATCACTGCCCTGGATGGGTATATCATGGCCTGGGAGATAATGGACGAGCCTGAGAATGTCACAGGGGGAGGAGGGACTCTAAGACCTCCCGTGGGATGGCTGGACCCTGGTATGGTCACCTGAGCTGAGGGTGGGCCCTCGACTCTGCACACCGTTCGTTCAATCCTGCCAGAGTTGATTGGTCTCAGCGAGACTAACTCAGTAGATCCAACTCATAAGAGGTTGACGTGTAACTTGTATTCCAGGCTGTTGATTTCCCAGGAGAAACAGACCTTGCAAGCAGATCAGATTTTCCTGTTATCTGGCCAGTGTCTTCTTCTCCGGAGGAAGTTTGGGGAGCAAAATCATGATGAGGCTGTGGCTTTGTGAGCAGGACTGGAGGAAAGAGTTGATGGAAGACTTGGGTGAGTGCTTCTGGGCCAAATCTCCCTCCCTTGGTCGGGGAGGACAACATCCCAGCACCTCTTATCACTTTCTGTCTCCTACAGTTAAGCCATGACCTGGTGATACGTGCAACAGTTTGCCTATCAGACAGCTCTGCCAGCCTGCAAGTTCCAGAAAGGCAAGCGCAGCGTGTTATCCACATCTTCAGCAGTAACTGCTACACAGAAGATGCTCAGTCAACGTGTGTGTTTGTTTTTTTTGTTTTTTTTTTTTAATACCATTTGCAGTCACCTTCCTAAAAAGGAACGGTGTGTGGGGAGGGGAGGAAGAAAGGAAGCAAAAGAGATTCCCTGTTGCAGAAGAAAAATGGCATAAACTCTAGAGAGGCTACCATATCTCTCTCTAATTTGACCTGAGCTGAGCAATATATCCAGGATTTAAATGATGCTGGTCACTCACTTCTTTCTAGGTCACCTTTGTCCAAGGAGATGTCCTTAGAATCACAATATTTGGAGAAGATGATGGAAGAGGAGAGGAGAGAAGGGAAAGGAGGAGAGAAGAGAGGGAAAGAAGAAAAGGGCAGGGAGGAGAGGAAGAGGGACAAGAGACAGGAGAAGGTTAAGGAAGGGTAGAAGGAGAAAAGAAAGGCGAAAGAGGGAAGGGCCAGGGAGGAGAGGGAGGAGGATTTACACAGAAGCTCATTCCCTATGGACAACATGAGTTTAAGAAACGCCACACGCTCTATCCCCCTCTTAGCAATGCACAACACACGTTGCCATATCAATATAAATCATATTAATGATCATCATCAACATTTATTGAGCTTTTACTGTGTACCAGACACTAGTCTACAAGCGTATCTGTATTAACACTGTTAATCCTTCCCACAGCCCTGTGAGGCACAGATACATTAAATAACTTGGTTACTCTAGGTTACTGGCCAGTTAGTAAAGTTGCACGGCTGAGAAACACGGCAATTCACAGACCCCACAAGGCCCTGCATTAAAAGCCTACAATCCCAGAATTTCCCACACTTGCTTTTTATGTTTGTTGTCACACGCAGCATCTTTTGACAGGCTGTGGAACACATTTTGGAAAGCACAGTTCAAGGACAATGTAGGTTTGGCTCACCCTCCTAAGTGCATGCCTGAGACCTCCCAAAAATAAGCCTCAATTGTCATAACTGAGGGGCATAACCGTAATTAGTATGATTGTTAACCCTTATTTATTATAACATTATCCTTTATACTTACATTATTGTTCCTTAAGCTTTACAATTTCTTCATGAGTAGAGTACTGAGACTACTGTCCCCATTTTCCAGACGTAAAGGCTGAGGCTCAGGAAGACTACCTGACTTTGATCCCCAGCCAGCAAACCACGGTGTAGCCCAGGAACAAAGGCTGAGGCAATACATTCTCACCAAGACTTCATTGCAGGGGCAAAGCCAGCATTGCAGGGGCAAAGCCAGGGCAGAAAAAGTGAGGGGAAAGGAGAAAGGAAGGAAGGAAGGGGGATGAACCAATACAAGGCAGTGCATCCCTGGGCCGGCCACAGCTTTGCCAGAAACCACCACCACTTGCTTGGGCACACAGCAGTGTGGAAGCCCTTGGCCTTAGTGCATTCCCTTCTGGGAGAGGAAGGGAGAGGAATTTATCTGCTGCCTTGGTTCCTGGCCCTCTGGTTAAAGCTTTCCCCACCACACAGATGGTTCACTCTGTTGCGTGTACAGGTTGTGATACTCAAGCTCCTCCATGCAGTCGTTGGGAAAGCCAGATCCCACCCCACAGCATGGGGTTCTTCTAAGCAGTGTCTGCCCAAACTTAGTGAGACAGTTGGGATGTCATCCCCTCTAAATCTCACATTGAACTGTAATCCCCAATGTTGGAGTTGGGACCTAGTGAGAAGAAATTGAATCATGGGGGTGGGATCCTCATGAATGGTTCAGCACCTCCTTTTGGTGCTCTCCTCGCAATAGTGATTGAGTTCTCACAAGATCTGGTGGTTTGAAAGTTTGTAGCACCTCCTCCAACAACTGTCTCTCTTGCTTCTGCTCTAGTCATGTGAGACACCTGCTCCCCCTTCACCTTCTGCCTTGATTGTAAGCTTCCTGATGCCTCCCCAGAAGCCAAGCAGATGCCAGCACCATGCTTTCTGAACAGCCTGCAGTACTATGAGCCAATTAAATCTCTCTTTTGTGTGTGTGTGTGTGTGTGGTAAATTACCCAGCCTCGGGTACTTCTTTTAGCAATGCAAGAACGGCCTAACACACTTGGGCGCCAAAGACTCTGCAGCTCCCAGCTGGGAGGAAAGGACAGAGGAGACTGTGACAAAGTCTCACCTTCTCCCATAGGGGAAATGAGACAGTCAATGTTGTTAGGAGTAGGGGTGACAGCAGCAAAGGTCAGGACTATGCATTGGGTAAGAAGTCAAGGCTTGGGGAACAGGTGGGCCAAGCAAATCTAGGAGGCACATAAACTGAGTCCAAGATACCATGCCTTTGAATCCAAAAATGAGTGTTCCTTCATTCAGTGACAAAAAGCATTCAACTCACCAACCACACCAGTGTCCAAGTCACCTGGATCTAAACCACCCATTGGAAATGCAGATTTCTGGGCCACACCCAGAACTAAAGGAGTGGCTTCACTGGGGGATCCAACCATGGGGTCTGCATATTTTGAGCAAGCTCTCCAAGTGACTTTTGTGGTCACTAAATTTTAGAAACACCTAGGACAGCATCATAAGCTGCCCTGAGTATGCCTGAACTCCCCAGCTCATTTAATAGGGAAAAATCGAAACCTAGAAGTGATTAACTACAGATCAATAAAACAGAACAATGAATCATGCCAAAGGTCGGGTGGCAGTACGCAGCAGTACACAGCAAGCCAATCTAATTAGGGACCCTCGTAAACGTCACCTGCTCATAAACATTTATAAAAACAGGTTTCCTGCATATGGAAGAGAATTAATTTTTCATATAGCTGTAGGTAAAGTAAATGTATTTTTAATCTCATTCATTGATTTAATACTGTATTTCTTTTTGAAAGACTGGGAGACTCAGTCTTTGTTTACTGATTTCTGTATCAGAGAAACTGCCTGAGAGAGACACCAGAGCATACTTTCTCTCCTCAGGAATAAGGGAAAACTTCTGATTCTTCCACATTAAGACTGTCCCTTGGTTCTCACAGCCCAGGCTGACATCAGATGCTATCTAATAGAGACAAATGACACAGGCTGAGGCAAGGCATGGAAGAGGGGTGTCAGTTCTGCAAGCGAGATGCTGTCACTTGTAAAGATTTTCATTAATAAACCTTCTAATACCTACTGTTGCACTGCACTGTACCCATCCCTGGAAATTTTTTAACAAACTCAGATTTAATTTTCTTTTTCATTAATTAATATTTTATTCATCTCTTCCATTAGAGCCTAATACCTCCCAATTACACATTATTAGCTCAGAGGAAAGTTGGTAATTGAGATGGTCCCAGGATTCCAGGAGTACCCTGCGCAGAATTTCTGCTTTAATTAGATTTTCATTAATTACTTTTTTATCAATTAATATTGGGTACTTTGGGCCCAATACTTGTGATCTCCACATCATGCACTCTTAAATGACACCTCATTTACTGCAGTCAGTCAAGCAAGGGACCCAAAGAGAGTTCAGCAGAGAGAGTGGCAGACAGGCTCTGTGCCTCACATGCAAATGACGTAGCATGCTTGCTTGCAGGGGTGAGTTTCATCACCTAATGTGTACCTCAAGAGGCCAGGCAGGTTAGGAAGGAGAGACAGAGAGAGGGAGAGAGGGAGAGGTGGGGTGGGAGAGAGAACATGGGGGACAGGGAGAGAGGGAGACAGCGAGAGGGAGAGAAGGAGGAAGGGAGGGAGGAGGGAAGGGAAGGGGAGAGCAG